>NW_028270185.1:6263093-6418093 GCF_037043375.1 Chiloscyllium plagiosum | reverse complement strand
TCACTGCCTGCTCCATGTAAATAGTACGATCGATGACCAGAAATGTGAGAGAGTCGCCTAGCAAGGAGAAGAAGCAGGCAGGTTCAGCCTAACGCCAGAAATCAGCAACAGTTTCCCTTTAATCAATATTTACAACTGCAACTGAACAGAAGAACTGAAGTATTTCAAATAGAGAAACTGCCTCCTCTGCTGGTGGTGGTAGGGAGGATGAGATAGAGAAAATAAGGGAAATAGTGAAAACAAGGGAGATCGAGAGGAACACAGAGGCCAGGGGTGCAGGGTTGGGGGGAGTGAGACGAGAGGACAGAGAGTGAGAGCAAGCAAAATAAACGGGGTTGTGGGGGGTGTGGTGGTGTCAGAGACCAGTGTGTGTGGAGGGTTTGGTGGGGGGGGGGAAGAAGAGAGACAGATGGGGTGAGGGAGATAGAAAGAGAGCGAGAGAGATCACAAAGAGAGAGGGGGAAAGAGAGAAGGACTAATGGAGATAGACAGAAAACAAGGGAGAGAGAGAGAAAAACAACAACAGGGCTACGCCTGACAATCAGGCTGCTACAGTTTTACTTTGCTCGATTCTTTTATAGGGCGTGGGTATCCCATCACTGCGAGACCCAGCATCCGAATGTCATCCCTCTTCCTCCCTGAACTGAGACCATGCTCAGTCCTTGCAATGGGTAACCACGTCACTGTGGGTCTGGAGTCATGCAGTATGACTTTATTCTGTTTCGTGTTTTTCTTAAAGCTCAGTCTGCAACTACCAGTGAACGTGACTCTGAATCCAGTCCCAGCATTAATGCTGGGCTCACAGTGGATGCGTATCAGCAGTGGAAGGATCTGTAGGCCAGACTGGGTAGCGTTGGTGGATTTCGCTCCTTCATGGGCATTAGAGAACAGAGTGAGTTTTGACAGTTGCTGAGGTGGGACTTGAACCCACTCCCCCTGGCATTAGCCTGAGCCTCTGGATAGCTGGCCAGGTGGCACGGCCATGATACCACCGTCTCCTCAGACAGTGAGCAGCATACCAGCATGGAGGGTGACATCAGCCAGCACTCCCTAACACAAACGTCATGAAATCCAGAACAATCTCTACCAGCAACTGTACAGACTGGACGTTAGCTGAAAGGTTTAAGGCTGAGATTGATCGACTTTTGTTGGCTAAGGGGATGAGGGTTACGGAATAAAAGCGGTTGAAAATAGTTCAGAAAAATATCCACCATGATCGAACAGAATGGCTGAACTGGTCCAAGGGGGCTGAATGGCCTCTTGCTATTTGAATGGAGCTGCCAATGGCATAGATCCTTCCACTGCTGATACACATCCAGCGTGTGAGCCCAGCATCAATCCTGGGATTGGATCCCTGAGACTGGATTCAGAGAGATGTTCACTGGTAGTCACAGACTGAGCTTTAAGAAAAACATAAAACAGGATAGAGTCATACAGCACGGAAAGAGACCTTTCGGTCCAACCAGTCCATGCCAACCATCATTCCAACTTCTCTCATACCCTGGATGTAGGTTTGCTCACTGACCTGGAAGGTTTGTTTTCACACGTTTCATCACCATACTAGGTAACATCTTCAGTGAGCCCCCGAATGAAGCACCGGTGGTGTAGCCCACTTTATATTTATATTTCCTTGGGTCCCAAGGAAACTCAAACATATAAATAAAATGCGGGCTACACCATCGGTGTTTCATTCGGCGTCCCACTGAACACATTACCTAGTATGGTGACGAAACGTCTGAAAACAAACCTTCCAACTCAGGGAGCAAACCTACATCGAGAACCTCAACCTGAGCTACAAAACATTTCAAAACTTGCTTCTCCCAAATCCCTTCAAACCTTTCCTATTCATCCAAATATCTGTTAGACATTGTAACTCCACCCACATCTACCACTTCATCTAGAACTTCATTCCACACACCATCCACTCTCGTGTAAAAACATTACCCCTCGTCCTTTTTAAATATTTCTCCTCTCACCTTAAAAATGTGCTCCTGAGTCTTGAAATCCCCCACTTTAGGGAAAAGACACTGACGATTAACTTTGTTGATACTCATGATTTTATAAACCTCTATAAATCTACAAGAAAACACCACATATGGACCAAATATTGAACTACAGAAGCAATCATCCCAACATCCACAAATGAATCTGCATCAGAATATTATTTCTATAAGCCAACACACTGCGGCACAGAGGAACTATGCAGAGCAAAAAGAATGGGCACCCAATGAACACAGTCCGCAGATTTCTCAGCAACAATCCCAAACAAGCAGACAAAACACGTCCAGAAATCCTAGCCGCGCTCCCCTACATCAAAGGCATCTCGGAAATGACTGCCATACTACTCAGACCCCTTGGCATCATGGTAGCCCACAAACCCACCAACACACTAAAACAGCAGCTAATGAACTTGAAAGACCCCATACAGACGACAAACAAAACCAATGTCATTTCTAAAATACCTTGCAAGAACTGTAACTACATTGGACAAACAGGTAGAAAACTAGCCACCAGGATACATGAACATCAACCAGCCAGAAAACATGACCCTCTCTCACATACATACATATCCTTACGTACAGATAAGGAAGGACACCACTTCGACTGAGACAACACATCCATGCTAGGACAAGCCAAACAGAGACACGCACGAGAATTCCTAGAAACATGGCATTCCAACCGGAACTCTATCGACAAACGCATCGAATCAGACCCCATCTACCACCCCCTGAGAATAAGAAAGGAAATGACATCACCACAGGAAGTGACATCACCAACCCAAAGAGACCCAAAACATAGAAATAGAAAGCAGAAATCATCAGCAGTGCTTCATCCAGAGGCCCACTGAAAAGGTTACCTAGTATGGTGACGAAATGTCTGGAAATGAACCTTCCAGCTCAGCGAGCAAACCTACATCCAGAACCTCAACCTGAGCTACAAATCTTCTCAAAACCCGTTTATAAACCACTATAAAAGGTTACCCCTCAACCTCGGACATTCCAGTCAAAAAAGTCCCAACCTAACCAGTCTTTCCTTATAACTCAAACCCTTCATTCTTGGTAACATCCTGGTAAATCTCTTCTGAACCCTTTCCAGTTTAATAACATCCTCCCTACAACAGGGAGACCAGAACTGGACACAGTACTCCAGAAAAGACTTCACCAACGTCCTGTACAACCTCAACCCGCTCCCATATTTAATCATCTGAGCAACGAAGACGAGCATGCTAACCGCCTTCTATATATGCTCCCCAGATGCTGCCTGACTGGCTGTGCTTTTCCAGCACCACATTCTCAACTCTGATCTCCAGCATCTGCAGTCCTCACTTTTCTCCCTGTTGATGTGTGATGCAAACTTCAAAGAATTATGTACCTGAATCCCTGGGTGTCTCTAATCTACAACATTGAAGGCACTATTTTTAATTGTACAAGTCCTTCCTCCTGTTTGTTTTACCATAATGCAGCACCTCGCATTTATCCAAATTAAACTCCATCTGCCACTACTCAGCCCATTGGCCCAATAGATCAAGATGCATTTGTAATGTTAGATAGACTTTTTCACTGTCTATTATACCACCAATATTGGTATCATCCACAAACTTACTAATATGCTTTCTATATTCTCATCTAAATCATTTAGATAAACACCAAACAAAAGTGGACTCAGCACCGATCCCTGTGGAACACCACTGGTCACAGGCCTCTAGTCCAAAAAGCAATCCTCCATCACCACTCGGTTTCCTGCTATGAAGCTACCCAATTGGCAAGGTCCCCCTGAATCCCATGTGATCTATCTTTACTAATTCGTCTACCATGCAGAACTTCATCCAAGTTTTACAAAAGTCCAAGTAAATAATTGCTCTCATGAATCCTCTAGGTTATTTCCTCAAAACAAAACTCCATGAAGTTTAAGAGACACCATTTCCCTTGCACACAACTATGCTGACTATCCCTAAGCGTTCCTTGCCTTTCCAAAAGCACCTTTCAGAATCACCTCCAGCAACTTACCCAAAATCAAATTCAGGCTCTCTGGCCTATAGTTCCCAAGCTTCTCCTTACATCCTTTCACACCATTAGGCACCCTCCAGTCCTCTGGCACCTCACCCAGGGTTATAGATAGTACAGATATATTTGCTAGGGGCCTCGCAATTTCCTCCCTAGCTTCCCACAATGTCCTGGAAACGTCCTCAATCAGGTCCTGGAGATTTATCCACCTTTGATTCTAAGATCTCCAGCACTTCCTCTTCTGTGATGTGAACTGTTTTCAAAACATCAATATTTAGTTCCTTGAGCCCTCTAGCCGCCATTTCTTTCTCCACAGTAAAAATGGACATGAAATTTTCATTTAATATCCCTCCCATCTCCTGAGGTTCAACACAAGGTGATAGCCATCAAGCCCCCTGCCAGAGGAAATGTTGGAGGCGAGTACAATTATATCATTTAAAACACATTTGGATGGGTATGTGAACAGGAGACATTTAGAGGGACGTAGTCCCATTTGCCTGTGCTCAAACGAATTCTTTTTTATCCACCTGTGGGATGTGGGCATCGCCGACTCAGCCAGCATTTATTGCCCGTGCCTAGTTGCCCCTTGAGAAGGTGGGGGTGAGCTGCCCTCTGGAACCGCTGCAGTCCCCCTGCTGTGGGTTGACCCACAATGCCCTGAGGGTTGGAATTCCAGGATTCTGACCCAGCGACACTGGAGGAACAGTGATATATTTCCAAGTCAGGATGGCGAGTGGAGGGGAACTTGCAGGGAGTGGTGTTCCCACGTATCTGCTGCCCTTGTCCTTTTAGATGGAAGTGGCCGTGAGTTTGGAAGGTGCTGCCTGAGGATCTTTGGTGAATTTCCGCAGTGCATCTTGTAGATGTTACACACTGCTGCTACTGAGCGTCGGTGGTGGAGGGAGTGGATGTTTGTGGATGTGGTGCCAATCAAATGGGGCTGCTATTTCCTTGATGGTGCTGAGCATCTGGAGTGTTGTTGGAGCTGCCCCCACCCAGGGCAATTTAGGAAACCCTGGTTGGCAGGGACGAGTTGGGCCGAAGGGCCCGTTTCTGTGCTGTACGACTCTAACCCGCTCCCGTTGCATGATGTGCACTAATCGGTTGCGATGACTTCTACGTGCGAATAGCCCGTCCGCCATCACAGTCAGCCTCTGCTTGTGAGGATCGGTGATGTGGGGCAAGACCTGGGGCACCTGCAAACCCAGTGGGGGGGGTTGGCTGAAGCAAAGGCCAGACAATGTGGGCCATCACAAGGAAGGGAGACAGTGCCACCTTGTGGCTGCTAGGGAACTGCTTCCCCACTCCCCCCTCCCTCCGAGAGCAGCAAATGCATCGTGTTAGGAAGCTGTCCCAAGGCTTTGCCTGAAGAGCAAGCCGTTGTCTCGGAAAAACAAAAGACCTTTGGTGTTGAAAGCTGCTAACCGGCTGCTTAACTGCAGGGGCATTTTAAATTGCGTGCTGTAGTCAGCCCGAGGCAGGGGGCAGATGGTAAAGAAGTGAGAGCAAGGGACAGAGCTGTCAGAGAGACTGGGAGAGACAACAAGTGAGCCCAGGGGCACGCATCACATTTCTTCCCTCGGCTGTTTGACAATTGACGGAAAGAAAGAAACAGCAGCCCAAACAATACAATGTCTACAAGGGACAGGGAGAGAGAGATTCATTGTTGAAAAAGCATTTACTGGCAGGTCATGCTACACCTGTGTTGGGACAGCCAATGGTCTGCATGCAATTTAACCAGAGCTTAAAGTCAGACACCCAAAACCAAATCAGCTGTTGGCCATATTGGACTAAGATACAGCAGAATGGGTTTTAAATAGAATCATACAGCATGGAAACAGACCCTCTGGTCCACACTGACCATAATCCCAAACTAAACTAGTCCCTCCTGCCTGCTCCTGGCCCATATCCCTCCAAACATTTCCTATTCATGGACCTATCCAAAAGTCTTTTCAACATTGCAACCGTACCCACATCCACCACATCCTCTGGAAGGTCATTCCTCACACAAACCATTCACTGCGTAAAAAAGATTGCCCCCATGTCCTTTTAAAATCTTTATCCTCTCACCTTAAAAATGTGCCCCTAGTTTTGAACTCTCCCACTCGAGGGAAAAGACCTGGGTCAATCACCTTATCCATTCTCCTCATGGTTTTATAAACCTCAATAACTTCACCCCTCAAGAGGCCTCACCAACCTCTTGTTGAATCTCAAAATGTCGCCCTAACACCTATGCTGAGCAATGAAGGCAAGCCTTCTTAACTATCCTGTCTACCTGTGACGCACATTTCAAAGAATTATGTACCTGAACCCATTGACCTCTCTGTTCTACACTACAAGTGGTATTATCACTGGACTCTTAACCCAAAGACCCAGGTAATGTTCTGGGGTCCTGGGTTCAAATCCCGCCATGGCAGCAATTTGCAATTTGAATTCAATAAATAATTGGAATTAAGAGTCTGTGATAACCAGGAATCCATTGCTGATTGTCAGAAAAACTCATTTGGTTCACTAATGTCCTTTAGGGAAGGAATCTGTCATCCTTACCTGGTCTGACCTATGCGTGACTCCAGACCCACAGCAATGGGGTTGACTCTTAACTGCCCTCTGGGCAATAAAAGCTGCCTGGCCAGCGATGCCCTCATTCCGTGAACGAATTAAAAAAAGAATCCCTGGGCCCTACCATTCACTGTGTAAGTCCAGCCCTTGATTGTTTTCCCAAAATGCAATACCATGCATTCATTGAAATGAAACTCCATCTGCCTCTCCTCAGCCAATAAATCAAGACCTCTTTGCAATCTTTAGATAACCTTTCTCACTGTCCACTGTACCACAAATTCTGGTGTCATCTCTAAAACTTTCCTCTCCGTGAACTCCTCCAAATGCCTTTTAAATGTTGTAACTCTACCCACCCCAATCTCTGAATTAGGAGACCTGCAGTGTCTTTGGTGAACAAAATTAACCTATACTTCTTTGAGAATGAGGCTGGGGAATTAACAATGAGAAATAAACATAATGATCACTAGAGGAAAAAATCTACAAGGGGAGCTAACCGGCCATAGGCCGATCAACGCTGTGGAACCTAAGATTTTAAAGGAACTAGTTATAGAGATCGTGAATGCACTGGCAGGAATCTTACAAGGGACTTTAGATTCAAGAGGGCATTGATAGATTATTTGTATAAAAATAACGTGCAAGGATTTGGGGAAAGTAGCAGGTAATGCGGCTTGTAACAAACTAGTACAGATACGATGGGCTGAATGGCCTCTTTCTGCATCGCACGCTTCTGTGATTCAGGAAAAGTCCCGGAGTATTGGAAACCTGCCAGCGTCGCACCATTAATTATAAAGGAATCAAGGCAATAAACAAGTTACTAAAAGCAAGGCAGCCTAACATCTGTCATTGAGGACTTTTGTGTCCATCATAAAGGATCCAACAGGTGGGCATTTAGTAATACCCAATACAAACAAGTCTGATTGATTGGGACTGGAGGGTTTGAGTTATGGGGAGAGGCCGGATAGGCCGAGACTTGTTTCACTGCGGTGTAGGAGGTTGAGGGGTGACCTTATAAACTCCGAGGGGCACGGAAAAGATGAATAGAGTTCAAAACTAGGGGGCCTTTTTTAAAATGTGAGAGGAGAAAGATTGAAAAGGATCCGGAGGGGTCTTAGCAACCTTACAGTGGTTTGTAAAATCATGAGGGGTATAGGCGGGTGTCTTTTCCCTAGGGTGGGGGATTTCAAGATAAGGGGGCACATTTTTAAGGTGAGAGGAGAAAGATTTTAAAAAAGACGAGGGGCATTTTTTTAAAAAAACCACATCGTGGCTCATGTGTGGAATGAAATTCCAGAGGAAGTGGTGGATGTGGCTATAGTTACAATGTTTAAAAGACACTTGGATAAGTACAGGAATGGGAAAGGTTTGGAGGGATATGGACCAGGAGCAGGCAGGAGGGACGAGTTTAGTTTGGGATTATGGTCAGCATGGACTAGTTGGACCAAAGTGTCTGTTTTCATGCTGTTTTTTCAAAATCATTCATGGGATGAGGGCATCACCAGCTCGTCCCTATTTGCCCAGAGGGCAGTTAAGAGTCTGTGTTGTGGATCTGGAGTCACATGCAGTCCAGATCGGGTAAGGATGGCAATAGCTGAACCATATGGGGTTTTTCTGACAATCAACAATGGATTCACAGCCATCATTAGACCTTAACTTCCAGATTTCTCATTGAATTAATAGTTCACCATCTGCTGTGTGGGGATTCAAGCCCAGGTCGCCATAACATTACTGGGGTCTCTGGGCTATCACTCCCCTGACTCCAAGTAGATTCAGCACAGCTTCACAAAAGGTCAAATCATTATTGGGAAACTTATTCGAATTTGTCAGGAGGCTAAGAAGAAGGTAGATAAAGGAGAAACAAGTGTTAAACTTTTGGATTTTCAAAACACTTTCAATAAAAGGTGCTGCACATTCGCTTACTAATCAAGACAAGAGCCTTTGGCATCTGGGTGAAGAGGATAGACAACTAGGTAACTAATAGAAGATAAAGAATTGGGGAAAGAAAAAGGAGCACTTTCCAGGTGGTAACCTGTAACTAGTTGAGTGCCACAGGTCTATTTGCGAAGAGACTTGGTTGAGGAAAGTGAACATGCTGTCTTAAGTATGTAGACGGCACAAAACATAAGTGGGAAGGCAAGTGGTGAGGATAACAGTCTGCAGAGGGGTATAGGCCGGGTTCCACGAGGGGGTAAAAACCTAGCAGGTGGAACATAAACATGCGGAAATGTCCTTGTGCACTTCAGTGAGAGGAGCAGGACTTTGTTTAAATGGAGAAAGATTGCAGAAGACTACAGCAGACAGGAGGGTTTGTGAATATATCACAGAAATCCAGCGGCTTGCTACAGTCCCTTGTACTGCGTTGCCTCTGCATCGCCCTCCTACATCAGAGTGCGGCAGTGACTCCCGAAACCGAACGTTGACGCTGGGAATGGCATCGAAATGCAGGCCGATCTACAGAGAGGCTGCCCCCAGCCGTTAGTGAGTTTCTCCAGACATACTGAGTTTCTCCAGCAGTTTGTGCTTCAATTCCAGTTTGGTAACATACCAGGGGAGGGGCCTCAGCCCCAGTAGGGTCACACACACCGGGGGAGGGGCCTCAGCCAAAATGTGATTCATCGTTTTCAGGTGAATTGACATGAGGCACAAAGAGTTATGTAAATGAAACCAAAAGAGAAAATGCTGGAAAATCTCAGCAGGTCTGGCAGCATCTGTAACGAGAGAAGAGAGCTGACGTTTCGTCAAAGCTGTAAATGAAAATCTGCCTCGCTTTCCGTGTGGAGACAGGGCTCATACAACGTACGTTACAGTTTTTAAACAAAATAAACATCCAAGGTTCTCTCTGTAAAGGAGCCCATCCCACTCAGAGAGTGCAGCCTTTGAGGGCTGAATGATTCTTTATTATGTCAGAAAAACCCACTCACAAGTAGCTAAACAAGTGAAGCAATTAGTCTCCAGCTGATAAAAGCATCCTAAATCTTTGTCATTCATCTATCTTACAGCCTCCCTAGAGATTCAGTCAGTAATCACAGTCAAGCAACTCTTGAATTTAATTAGACCGCAACAGGAGTGTTTGAAGTGGCTCTAACTGATCTAATACAGCTTCAGCAGACCGCGAACAATTCACCCACTCCACAATAAAAGGCTTGGGTTATTTTCACTGATTATCTCGCCTCCTCTCGCCCACCCAAGGAAGCCTCTGGTTTCTGGGTGATGGTACAGTTGCTCTTTCTCATGCACCAGTGCAGACTGTCAGGTTCCGAGTGGCTGGTTGCCCATGAAAGGCAACACACATAATAAACTCACGGAATAGCTACAGTGCTAATGGAGGCCATTGGGCTGGTCATGTCGGTGCTGGAAAAGCCAGTTCCATCAACCCCCAGTTCCTGTCCCCTTGGCCCTGCATAGCGTCTTCCTTTGGACATTTATGCAATATCCTTTTGAAAGGCTCACCTGACCACACACTCCCTCACACACACCATTTTAGATCTGAATCACTCTCTGCACAGAAAGGTTTCTCCCCCCTCCTGTCACCATTCTTTTGCCACTTGCCACATCTGCTTCCCAACCCTTCCTATTACTTAAACTTGCCCTCACCTGAAATCCCAGGAGGGGTAGATGGAGGGGGGGGTTGCTGGCAGACGGGGGCACAGAGACAGACACAGACAGACGTTTTGTCCAACACCTTTCACAAATTTGCCTGCCAATTAAGTACATTTGAAAGTAGCGTCTTTACTGTACAAGATCCTTTCTCCGAGCCCAAAGCTCCAGGCCGGGTTGGCTGAGGAAGGTGTATTCATTAACTGTGTGAACCCAGACCAGAAACATGCTGCAGATAAACAGCAGCTCACCAGCAATTCGAGGGAACCAATTAAACGTTGTACAACTGCTACCTTATAGTGACCAGTCCTGGTTTAATCTTCTTTCATCATCTTGGTCCAATTTGCTAAGGTGCAACATTGACAGATCACATAAAGAGAGACACCAGCAGGAACCGTGGAATCTATGGCACTCAAGCCCAGTTTCAGGATTCAGGCCTCAAACAGACAGGATTAAATCGACTCTCTGTTCAATATGACCAGCTGCAATTTCAGTAGCACAACCTCATGTATTTGTAACGTATGAAATAAATCCATTCATGTCCCATACCTTTGTGCAAAATGCTGCATATAGAATCCCTACAGGCTGGAACCAGGCCATTCAGCCAATCGAGTCTACACCAATCCTCCAAACAGCATTCCACCCAGCTCTCCAACCTATCCCCACATCTCCCATGGCTAACCTACCTAACCTGCACACTAAGGGACAACTTAGCATAGCCAATCCCACCTAACTGTGGGAGGAAACTGGAGCACACCCACGCAGACATGGGGAGAAACACCACCCAGACAATCGCTGGAATCGAACCTGGGGTCCCTGATGCTGTGAGGCAGCAGTGCTAACCATTGAGCCATTGTGCCGCCCCGTAAATCCTCACCCTGCATAGAAATCCTATTCAAGTCAAATATCATCCTGTCTTTAATCTTCAGTCAATCAACTGAAGTTTTCTGGAGACAGGAATGTTTCAATGCCCTTTTGCAGTTTAACAGAAAAAAGGAATTGGAACACATCTCATCTTTTGAAAGTCTTGCTAAAAAAACCACACATGGGAACTGTTTAGACTGAACCTAGAATATTATGAAGAGCTTTGGTCCCTTGGCCAAGGAAAGGTCGTCTACAGTTTGAGGCAGTTCAGAGAAGGATCACTGTATTCATCCTGGGTATGGAGAGATTTTCTTATGGAAGGAAGGTTGGGCCTGTATTCATTCAAGTTTCAAAGAATGAGAGGAACATTGAAACATATAAGATGATTAGGGGTTTAGATAGGGTTGACCATGAGAACCTTTTTCCACGTATGGAGTCAGCTATTACGAGGGGGCATAGCTTTAAATTAAGGGGTGGTAGGTATAGGACAGATGTTAGGGGTAGATTCTTTACTCAGCGAGTCGTGAGTTCATGGGATGCCCTGCCAGTAGCAGTGGTGGACTCTCCCTCTTTATGGGCATTTAAACGGGCATTGGATAGGCATATGGAGGATAGTGGGCTAGTGTAGGTTAGGTGGGCTTGGATCGGCGCAACATCGAGGGCCAAAGGGCCTGTACTGCGCTGTATTTTTCTATGTTCTATGTTCTAAATCGTTGAGGGACTTGACAGGGTAGATGCAGAGAAGTTGTTTCTCTTTGTGAGAGAGTTTAGGATTAGAGGGTATCATCTCAGAATAAGGGGTTAAAACAGAAAAGAAGAGGATTCTTTTTCTCAGCGGGTACTGATTCGGTGTAATTCTTTACTGCAGAGGGCTGTGAAATTTATTCAAGGCCGAGGTGGTCAGATCAGGAAGGGAATCAAGGGTCATGGGGATGAGAATGGAGTTGAGGATCATTAGGTCAGCCACAACCTCACTAAATGACGGAGCAGACTCGATGGACTGAATGGCCTATTCCTGCTCTGCGTCCTGTGGTTTTATGGTCTTACCGTTGTCTGATAATGCCCAGGTCTTCACCAATTTGCAAATGGCCCTTGGGTTTAAAATCAAACACTGGAAGAGAACAAAAGAGGGGAACAGTCAGTGTTTTTTAGACACAAATTAAAGCCTTTTCTGGTATTGGCTGTTCCGCCAGCATCACTCACAAACAGTCGGATTACTAACCACAATGTTCTTCACTGTG
Organism: Chiloscyllium plagiosum; assembly: GCF_037043375.1. Taxonomy (NCBI): domain Eukaryota; kingdom Metazoa; phylum Chordata; class Chondrichthyes; order Orectolobiformes; family Hemiscylliidae; genus Chiloscyllium; species Chiloscyllium plagiosum. The sequence goes on along the minus strand of NW_028270185.1, from coordinate 6,405,831 downwards.
TGACTGGCGACTGCATATTTTGAAACAGTAACCTAAATTCTCCAACATCCATTCTACTTCCAGAAGAAAGTGTTTGTGGGTTTGGAAGGTGCTGTCTGAGGAGCCTTGGTGAATATCTGCAGTACATCTTGTAGATGGTACATACTGCTGCTTACTGAGCGTCGGTGGTGGAGGGAGTGGATGTGGTGCCAATGAAGCGGGGGCTGCTTTATCCTGGATGGTGCCGAGCTTCTTCAAAGGATTCAATAAATTGGTTCAATACGATTTCCTTGCAGATGGGTGGCACGGTGGCTCAGTGGTTAGCGCTGCTGCCTCATAGCTGCCAGGGACCTGGGTTCGACTCCAGCCTCGGGTGACTGTCTGTGTGGAGTTTGCATGTTCCCCCCCCCAGTGTCTGCATGGATGTCCTCTGGCTGCTCCGGTTTCCTCCCACAGACCAAAGATGTGCAAGTTAGATGGATTGGCCATGCTAAATTGCCCCACTGTGTCTAGGGTGCGAGGGCGAGCCAGTGGAAGGGTAGGGATTGCATCTGGGTGGAGGGTTGGTGTGGACTCGGTGGGCCGAACGGCCTGCTTACACACTGTAGGAATACTATTCTATTATATTGACTCTGCATGAATACCTTGAAAGATTCTAACTGCTTTACTGCATTATCTTTAAGAACTGTGGCTAAAGTCTTCCCAATGACAGACATTAAGCTAACTAGCCCAAAGGCACATGATCAGAAATGAGCAAGCATCTCTCCCACTCTTACCGCCAGCCATTGGCTTGTTTTGGAAGGGTTTGCACATTCTGAATACATCTTCCTTGGCATTCAAATCCTGGGCTGGAGTTTGATCCCTAGCCGAGAGCAGTGGACATTACCCCCAGTGCCAGAAGAATTCTATTCTGAGGAGCTGCTTGTAAATTGTTGTGGCGTTGAGGGTGTGGTACTGGAAAAGCACAGCAGGTCAGACAGCACCCAAGGAGCAGGGAAATCGATGTTTCGGGCAAAAGCCCTTCATCAGGAATTGTTGTGGGCAATTGAAAATCAACATTTTGGGAATCTCAGGCTATTCCAAGAAACAAAATAGTTCGAAACTCACTCATGCTGCTGTCACTCAGACTAGAGTTGTCAAACCTACTTCTCTATCAATTTGGACGTCATCCAAAAATCTGCTGCCCGTATCCTAATTCGTACCGGAGCCCTTTTTTTGTGTTTACTGGTGACGTATTTCAGATTACAGCACTTTTTACACTTTGTAACCACGAATCTACACTTGGGTCTGCTTGTCATTTGCTTTTCTGCGGTCCACTGTCAATCATGAAGGAGTCAGAAGTCACATGACACCAGGTTATACTCCAAGAGGTTTATTGAAATCACAAGCTTTCAAAGCGCTGCAGAGTCTTCACCTGACAAAGGGGCAGCGCTCCGAAAGCTTGTGATTGCAAATAAAACGGTTGGACCATACCCTGGTGTCATGGGACTTCTGACTGTCCACCCCAGTCCAACACTGGCACCTCCACATCATGACTACAATCGCCATCGAGGACACAAGTCATCATTTTCCTCAGATTCCATCAGAAGATGACATTACGCATGCCTCGATTTACCCATCAGTCGCACTTTCGCTAACCCTTACTGGCTGACTGTCAGGCAGATTTTTGAATGTTCATCCTCTATTTCAAATCCCCCAGCCTTCCCCGTGACCGTAATATCCTGCAGCCCCACATCCCTCAGAGATTTCTGCTTCTGCTCATCAAGCAGCCCTGATTTTAAACATTCCGTCACTGACAGACGCCACTTTCGGTCTGAGCTGTAAGCTCTCAAGCGCCCTCTCTAAACTGTTTTATTCATTTAAGGTGTAAACCTACACCTTTGTCCAAGTTCTGCTCATCCAATATGTGCTTGGGCGATTCAAATTCTGCTTGATTGATAACGTTCCACGGGACAGATCATGGTGTTAAAGGATGCTACAGAAATGCACAAGTGTGTGCATTGTGAGGTACATTCTCTATGCTGTGGCTATCGATCATGGAAGATTCTCACCTGGCTTATCACCAACGATTTCAACCACATGAGCCTGGCTCTCATCACCTACAGGCTGAAGAAAAGAGAAACAGGGATCAGGTAAGGCTGGACAGAAACTGACCTGAATCAGACAGAGGTGGGTGGTAATTGGGTGGATTTGGTGCTTGTTTTTACCTTTTAGATTAGATTTGATTTGATTCCCTACAGTATGGGAACAGGCCCTTTGGCCCAACAAGTCCACACCGACGCTCCGAAAAGTAACCCACCCAGACCCATTCCCCTACCTTATATTTACCCCTGACTATTGCACCTAACACTATGGGCAATTTAGCATGGCCAATTCACCCTGACCTGCACACCTTTTGGACTGTGGGAGGAAACCCACACAGACACGGGGAGAATGTGCAAACTCCACCCAGACAGTTGCCCGAGGCTGGAATCAAACCCAGGTCCCTGGCGCAGTGAGGCAGCAGTGCTAACCACTGAGCCGCCTTTATTCGTCCATGGGACGTGGACATCACTGACAAGAATAGCCCATCCCCAACTACCCATAAATGGACATCTTGCTATTGCAGAAAACCATTAAAAGTCAACCACTGGAGTTACTTGCAGATCAGACCCAGTAAGGACTCTACCCTAAAAAGCGATTGGTCGTCAAGTCATACACAATGGTTTTATTTTTATCACAATCAATATTAGCTCTCACGGTCACTGTTTACTAAGACTGGCTTTAAACCCATGCTTGATTAGTTGAACTCTAATTCCACCAGCCGGAGTGCTGGGATTTAAACCCAGGTCTCCACAGCATCAGCCTTCCGATTATCGGTGAGGTGACGTTACCAGAATGCCAACATCCTGCCAACTGCGTTACCCAAAAGTAGCAAACTGAAGAAAGCAGGCTTCCCATGTTGTGTGGCTGCAATACTGGATTGAATCAGGGAGGGCAACATTGAATACTGCAGTTAGCTTCATACAAGAACAATCTATCGTTTGTACACATGTAGCACAATTTGATACACAGTGAAATCCATGTCTCGTCAGCGTGGAGAATTGCAAGTCAGTGGAAAGTTTAAAAACTAAACAACTGTAGATGCTGGATATCAGAAACATTAAACATAAAACGTGGTGAGAAATCAGTGAACGTTTTGGGTCAGTTCTGAGGAAGGGTCACTGGACCTGAAATGTTAACTCTAATTTCTCTCTCCCCGGATGCTGCCCGACCAGCTGAGCTTTTCCAACTCCTGTTTCAATAAAGTGTTTGTAGGTTTTAAGCTCCGAGCATTGAGAATGAAAGGAGTGGCATTTATCTGGACCATCTGGGATGCCTTGGGTAGGGCAGCATAGTGGCTCAAGTGGTTAGTACTGCTGCCTCACAGTGCCAAGGACCTGGGTTCGAGTCCAGCCTCAGGTGAGTGTCTGTGTGGTTTTTGCACATTCTTCCCGTGTCTGTGTGGGTATCCTCCGGTTTCCTGCCACAATCCAAAGATGTGCAGGTTAGGTGAATTGGTCATACTAAGTTGTCCCATAGTGACCAGGGATGCGCAGGTTAGGATGAATTGGTCATGCTAAGTTGTCCCATAGTGACCAGGGATGCGCAGGTTAGGGTGAATTGGTCATGCTAAGTTGTCCCATAGTGACCAGGGATGTGCAGGTTAGGTGGATCCGTCATGGTAAGTGCTGGGTTCCAGGGATAGGGTAGGGGCTGCTCTGAGGTTCAGTGTGGATGTGATGGGCTGAATGGCCTGCTTTCACTCTGTAGGGATTTTACGAGTATGTCTAGATTCACTGCAACCAATCCTTCTGCAACCATTGGCATTAGTCTAAGTGACTATTACCACATGGGAAAGGATAATCATCTGCAGAAGACAGATTTAATATTGATAAACAGTGGAAGTTCATTGCATAATACCCAACAGCTGACTACGCCACATCTGAGATACATAACGACTTCTTGTGAGGCATCAGGGCTCGACTTAAGTGCAAGTACAAATCACTAAACTACATGGACCTTGTACTGCAACACACAAAAACATTTAGGTTAGCTCGCCCCAGGAACATAATCCTTTCTATCCTGATGGATGGAGCTTATTCCATAAGTAATAGGAGCCATCTGGCCCCCTTGAGCCTGTCCCCCCCATTCAGTAAGATCATGGCTGATCTTTATCATGGACTCAGCTCCACCTACCTGCCTGCTCACTATAACCCGGAATTCCTTTACTGTTCAAAAATCCATCTAACTTTGCCTTAAAAAACATTCAAGGAGGAAGCCTCAACTGCTTCACTGGGCAGGGAATTGCACAGATTCACAACCCTCTGGATTTACGCGCTACATCTGCAAACCAACTTTTTGTGATTCATGTTCCATGATGTCAGTTGACCCTTTGAAGTACCAACTGCCTTATCCTGTGCAAATGTCAGCAGCAGAGAGGGGGATGGGGCAAAGGGACTGACATTCCACATGCTGTTTCCAATCAAATCCTTTGCAGGCTTGATGTGCCAGGTTGGGTCAACAGATAAGGAACAACAACGCCTTTAGGCTGAAGCCTTTACCACCAGTAATCTGACCAAACAACTTTTTTTTTAAAATGGTAATGGTTGCATGTTTATAAAAAGAAACAACAGAAAGTAGACTGAAAACTCCCGAGAAGTTGAGACTCGAGAGTTTCACACTCTAGACGTGGAGCACAGAGACCCAACTCTGCCGCCATGTTTGCAGAGTCAATTAAGAGACAGAAACCTGAGTCAGAGAAGAGTGGGGGATAAGTGGGCAAAGAGAATGCAAGCACAGACCAAGAGTGCAGGGAAAGACTGCAGGAGAGCGTGAGAGATGGACAAGGGTAAAAGAGAGAGAGAGAGACAGACAGAGAGAAGAAAATGAGGGGCCGGGAGAGAAAAGGTGGCCTGCATTTATATAGCACCTTTAACATAATTGAGCATCTTAATGGTCTTAGAATCATAGGATCCTTACAATGCAGATAGAAGCTTTTTGGCCCATCAAGTTTATACTGACCCTCCAAAGAGCATTTGCATTTACCGCGACTAACCCACCTAACCCGTACATCCTTGGGCACCATGGGTGATTTAGCACGGCAAATCCAACTAACCGGTGAGAGGAAACCAGAGCACCCGGAGGAAACCCACGCAGACTCGGGGAGAATGTGCAAACTCCACACAGACAGTCGCCCAAGGCTGGAACTGAACCCAGGTGCCTGGCGCCGTGAGGCAGCAGTGTGAGCTGCTGTGCTGCTCTTAACAAGAGTGATGCCAGTAAAAGCATTGTTGATACGGAGCCGCACAGGGAAATATCAGACCAGATGAACAAATGCATGATCGAAGAGGTAGATTTTAAGAAACATCCCAAGGGGAGGAGACAGGCAGGCAGACAGACATGGAGAGAGAATTTCAGAGCTTAGTAGGCAGCTAGTTGAAGGCACGACTGCCCTTGCTGAAATAATTATGATCAAACCAGAATCACAGATTGGAGACAGAGAAAAGAGGCGGAGAGTAAAAGTGATAGGGCGGGAGGGAGGGGGAAGAAAGCATGAATTGGAGAAACAGAAAAGGAGGGATGGGGAGATGGGAGAAGGGACGCGCACACTTTACACAAAAAGGAACTTTTTTTTTTACCACACTTGGATGAGTCCAGTTGGGCAGCTTCAAGGCCTTTAGATAGAATTGTTCATCCAGCTGGCTCTCTTGATTATAAAGAAAATTTAATTCCAGGCGAATTTCCTTCCCTCGGTTTCGCAGTCTTGAGAAATCAGGATGCTGTTTTAGACATTTTTAAAAACAAAAGAGCTCTAAAATCATTCCCTGCTTTCCAGCAATCTCCATCACCTTGATAATCCTTTTAACAAGTCACCGAACCTTACTCGTCAAATTCAGACAAAACAATCAAGTTACACTTGATGTACTGAATTCATCCCTTTACAGTATTAGTCATAGCTCAGTGAATAGCAGTTGCACCTCGGATTCACGGAGAGTTCAAGTTCCACTCCTGATGTCTCAGCACAAGATTCTAGTTTGGTTTTCCCAGTGTGGTAGCAACAGAGTGGCATAGAGTCATACAGATGTACAGCACAGAAATAGACCCTTTGCTCCAATTCGTCCATGCCGACCAGATATCCTAAATTAATCTAGTCCAGTTTGCTAGCACTTGGCCCATATCCCTCCAAACCCTTCCTATTCATCTCCAGCTGTCTTCTAAAATATTGCAATTGTACCAGCCTCCACCACTTCCTCTGGCAGCTCATTCTATACACGTACCACCCTCTGTTTAAAAATTGCCCCTCAGGTTCATTTTAAATCTTTCCCCTCTCACCTTAAACCTATGTCCTTTAGGTTTGGGACTCCTTTACCTTGGGGAAAAGACCTTGTCTATTTACCCTATCCATGCCCCTCATGATTTTATAAACCTCTGTAAAGTCAGCCCTCCGCCTCTGACGCTCCAGGGAAAACAGCCCCAGCCTATTCAGCCGCTCCCTATAGCTCAAACCCTCTAATCCTGGCAACATCCCTGTAGGTCTTTTCTGAACCCTTTCAAGTTTCACAACGTTAAAAATCACGCAACACCAGGTTATAGTCCAACAGGTTTATTTGGAAGTACTAGCTCTCGGAGTGCTGCTCCTTCATCAGGTGGTTGTGGAGAATAAGATCATAAGACACAGAATTTATAGCATAAGGGTTAATGTCATATACATTAAACAAATTTAGATTAAGTCTTTCATTTTTTAAATATATGATTACAGCTCCATGAAACTGTAACCCTTCTGCTATAAATTCTGTCTTATAATCTTATACTCCACAACCAGCTGGTGAAGGAGCAGGGCTCCGAAAGCTGGTACTTCCAAATAAACCTTTTGGACTATAACCTGCTGTTGCGTGATTTTTAACTTTGTCCACCCCAGTCAAACACCGCCATCTCCAAATCAAGTTTCACAACATCCTTTCTATAGCAAGGAAGGCAGAATTGCACACAAGCCTTGCCCTGCAATTTCCTCCCAGTGAAAATGTATCTAATTCCTTCTTTTAAAGTTATGTAGTGTGACACATGCCATTTGGTTGGTTAGCTTGATGAGATGGCTACAGTGGAATGCATTGACAGTGTGTGCCCAACGTGTGCAATTCCTGATGAAGGCTTTTTTCCGAAACGTCGATTCTCCTGATGCTGCTTGACTTGCTGTGCTTTTCCAGCACCATGCTCTCGACTCTGACCTCCAGCATCTGCAGTCCTCACTTTCTCCTCGTGCGAGTCCTGACCCCATTCGACTGGCATTAACTTAGAGGCCAGACCATTTGGCTTGTACTCCACTTGGTGTGCAGCAAATTATATACCAATTGCCTCTGCTCCTTCACAAAATTACCATTATTTGGAATAAACGATAGAGATAGCCCAGTATAAATTTGGAGCAGAATGGCCATCTGTGTTAACTGTGTATCAATTAAAAGGTGGATATTAATTGAGGGAGCAGCTGTGTGTATCCACTTTTACTTACTGTTAGAGTGGGAAGTGTATAAAATGCAGTTCCTCACTGAAAATAAAAACTAGCCCCCACTATTCTATCCTTTGCTACTTGGTGTCATGAACCTGGACCTTTTTATTTTAAATGAAAATTCTTGGTCGCGACGGGAATCATAACCTTGTCAAAACTCTGATGGCCAAGCTGGATGAGTTGTAATGAGAGGATTTGATTATTCTTTACCCATATTCAGCGTGACCTCTTCTATGTAGGATATTTAGCCACTCACAGGACAGTAAAGAATTTCAGTTGAAGCGAAGAATGATACAAGTGCAGGAGAAAGAACCAAAAAGGCTCCTTTTCGATGTACAACCTTGCATTGGTAATTACCAGACCCACTCCCTCTCTGGATAGCAGACAACAGAGACAGTACTTACAGACTGAAGGGTTTCTTTGTTGTGCTTGTCCTGCAAACAATAAACCAACCAATCAGAAATGGTGCACATTTCTTAAAAGAAAGAATTAACCATATTTACTTGTACATTGCTGGGGCAAGAGTGAGAGACTCACCTCCATCTGATACACGTAGAAAGCCATCATTGGACTCAACACACAGGTAATGCCTCTGTTTACTCAATAGGAGTGTACATCCTCTGATCGGTGAATAAAGTTGCCTCAGAGTCAGGTTCAAGCCCTACTCTAGAGACGTGGCTTCAGAATCAATGCTGACATTCAATACTCTCTCACTCCAATGTAATTTTTCACAATTGTGCATTTGAAAGATGAACAGGGGTGCTCACCCAGATTAAGTTAATAATTATTGCTTAAACAAAATCTATCCGGGGGAGCTTACTGTGATCAAACTTGCTACCATGCTTCCAACAGTGCTCATACTTCAGAACTTGCTCATTGGCTACAGCCACCAATTGTAGCACAACTGAGGACACTGTTACCTTGAGTCTGTAAGTTCTGGGTTCAAGTTCCATTCCAGTACCCAAGAACAAAATTCAAGGCTGACACTCCATTGGAGTACTGAGACAGTGCTGCAAAGCCAGAGATGCGGCCCCACACAGGAGACTCTAAATTGAGGCCTTCTCTGGAGGATGTTAAACATCACACGGCACTAATTCTCAAAGAAGGTATGGGGAATTATCCGCTGTGTGTCCTGACCAATACTTATCCCTTGTCAGGAAAACAAAGATAAGCTGGTTATTGCCGTGTTGCTACTTACGGGGGCCTGCGTTGCACAAATCGGCTTTACTTACTGCAGTACAAATGACAACATTTCAGAAAAACACTTCATTGTTTGTCAAGCACTTTGAGACACTCATTGTGGTTACTTGAAATGTAAAAAGATCTTTTAACTCACCAGGAGGGCCTTAACTGAATCACTAATATTATTTTTCTCATTTTCTAATTTCTCGATTTCCGCCTTTGTTTTCACCAATTGTTTCCACGTAGCGACCTATTGGGAGGGAATAATTGAAAACAAAATTCAGATCAGTATGTCTCATTCACCAGTTTTACTAGCTTTTCTATCTGGGTTGGAAATATATCACTGTTCCTTTACTGGGGTGGGTAAAACTTGGATTCAAGGTGGCACCAAAACCGGGCGACTCCTTGCGACCTCCCTACAGCAGATCTTATTCTAATATTTCTTATAAGCATTCCACACTTTTAAACTAAAATTCTAAGTCTGTAAAAATCACTAATAATGTTCTTTTAAATTTACCTACAGGTCTGAGGGATGTCGATCTTTCTTCGTGCACCTCCTATGCAGTGTAACTTGGATGCCTCTGTCTAAGCACCCTATGATCAGTATATCATTGCTTACTATGATCTGCCTGTACTGCTCGCTGCCACCCAGGTAAATAGTGCGGTGAGGAAGGCATATGGCGTACTGGCTTTTATTGGTAGAGGAATTGAATTCCGGAGTCCTGAGGTCATGATGCAGTTGTATAAGACTCTGGTGCGGCCGCATCTGGAATATTGTGTGCAGTTTTGGTCGCCATACTATAGGAAGGATGTGGAGGCACTGGAACGGGTGCAGAGGAGGTTTACCAGGATGTTGCCTGGTATGGAAGGAAGATCGTATGAGGAAAGACTGAGACACTTGGGGCTGGTTTCATTAGAGAAAAGAAGGTTTAGGGGTGACTTGATTGAGGTGTACAAGATGATTGGGGGTTAGATAGGGTTGACAGTGTGAACCTTTTCCCGCGTATGGAGTCGGGTATTACAAGGGGGCATAGCTTTAAATTAAGAGGGGGTAGATATAGGACTGAAGTTAGGGGTAGGTTCTTCACTCAGCGAGTCGTAAGTTCATGGAATGCCCTGCCAGTAGCAGTGGTGGACTCTCCCTCTTTATGGGCATTTAAGCGAGCATTGGATAGGTATATGGAGGATAGTGGGTTAGTATAGGTTAGGTGGGCTTGGATCGGCGCAACATCGAGGGCCAAAGGGCCTGTACTGCGCTGTATTCTTCTATGTTCTATGTTCTATGTAAAGGTTTTCACTGTACTTGGGTACATGTGACTATAATAAATCAAATCAAAGTCTTGGAATTCCCTCCTCAACAGCACTGTGCGTGCACCAAAACAAACTGCAGCAGATCAAGAAAGTAACTCATTACCACCTTGTCAAGGGACAATTAGGGAGGAGTAATAAATTTTGAGAAGATTTGTAGCTCAGGTTGAGGTTCTCGATGTAGGTTTGCTCGCTGAGCTGGAAGGTTCGTTTTCAGATGTTTCATCACCATCTAGGCAAGTGAGCCTCAGAATGAAGCACTGGTGGTGTAGAAGCATGGGCATTCCAACTGGAAAATTAATCAACAGATATATTGACTTGGATCTCATTTACCACCCCTTAGAAAATAGAAACAGGAAATGACATCACTATAGAAAATGATGTCACCACAGAAAGTGACATCACCAACTCAAAGAAACTCAAACAGATAAATAGAAAGCAATCTATACCACCAGGGCTTCATCCAGAGGCTCAGTGAAGATGCTACTTAGTATGGTGACAAAACATCTGAAAACGAACCTTCCAGCTCAGCGAACAAACCTACATCCAGGAGTAACAAATGCTGACCTAAGCAGCAAAATTGAATGAAAACAGAAAGAAGTCTGACAATGAGTGGAAGATTTGAGAGAGGTGGAACCATCCAAATACTGGAAGATCAACAAGTTTAACTATTTCAGAGCACAAACTCTTTCCCTTGTCTATTACCCACCTCAACCATTGTCATGAAATGGTTGACTTTCAGTTCAGCCAACCCATTTTCAATTGCTCATCGCTCCAATTATCACCAACTAACAACTCGTCTTCCCTTGCTTACTATTAACAATCCTTTTCTGTACCAACCCTTTTCTCTTTCTCTGGGTTCCTCCACCTATCTGCTCACTCCTTCCCCTCCCTCACATCAGCATAAATATCACTTTTTCTTAACTGCTATCAATTTCAGTAATACAGCAAGGGAACAGTTCCTTCGGTCCTACCAATTCACGACAACCATGTTCCCAAACTAAACTAGTCCCATGCACCTGACTGGCTCATATCCCTCCAAACCCGTTCCTATGCATGAACTTAGCTAAATGTCTTTTAAACATTGTACTATATTTGCATGCACCACTTTCTCTGGCTGTTCATTCCACACACAAACCACCCTGTGTGAAAAAGTTGCCCATCAGGTCCTTTTTAAGTCTTCCTCCTCTCATCTTAAAAATATGCCCCCTAGTTTTGAACTCCCTCACTCTATAGAAAAAAACCATGCTATTCACTTTATCTATACCCCTCATTATTTTATTAACCTCAATAAGGTCATCCCTCAACCTCTTACATTCCAGTGTTAGTCGTCCCAGGCTTTCCAGTCTATTTTTATATCTCAAACCCTTCATTCCCAGCAACATCCTGAATCCTCTCCAGTTTATCCTTCCTGTAACACGGTGACCAGAACTGAACCCAGTACTCCACATAAGGCCTCACCAACGTGCTGTACAACCTCAACACGATGTCCCAACTCCTCTACTCAAAGGTCTGCAGAAGAGTCACTCAACTTGAAACGTTAATCCCACTTTCTCTCTTCACAGAAGTCGGCCGACCTGCTGAGTTTCTCCAGCAACGTCTGCGTGGCCCTGAGACCTAGTACTGTTTGGATGGTGTTGCAGGGGGTCATAGACATGAACGGTACAGAAACTGATCCTGCGGTCCGACAAATACATACTTGCGCCTACTCTTTGCAGAAGGTCTGCTGTCATGGTATATCATGTGGGCGGCACGGTGGCACAGTGGTTAGCACTGCTGCCTCACAGCGCCAGAGACCGGGGTTCAATTCCCGCCTCAGGCGACTGACTGTGTGGAGTTTGCACGTTCTCCCCGTGTCTGCGTGGGTTTCCTCCGGGTGCTCCGGTTTCCTCCCACATCACAAAGATTAGATTAGATTAGATTAGATTACTTAGATTACTTACAGTGTGGAAACAGGCCCTTCGGCCCAACAAGTCCACACCGACCCGCCGAAGCGCAACCCACCCATACCCCCACATTTACCCCTTTAACCTAACACTACGGGCAATTTAGCATAGCCAATTCACCTGACCCGCACATCTTTGGACTGTGGACTCCTCCCTCCTGTGCAGGGTCAGGTGAATTGGCCATGCTAAATTGCCCGTAGTGTTGGGTAAGGGGTAAATGTAGGGGTATGGGTGGGTTTCGCTTCGGCGGGTCGGTGTGGACTTGTTGGGCCGAAGGGCCTGTTTCCACACTGTAATCTAATCTAATCACGTTATGGTATAAACCATGTATCATGGTTTATCTATCCTGTCTATACTGTCCTCCTCGGGACAGGAGCAGGCCATTCAGACTGTTGAACCTGCTCTGCCATCTCAATCATAGAGATGTACAGCACGGAGACAGACCCTTCCAGGCTTGTTCATGCTGACCAGATATCCTACATTACAGTAATTTAGTCCTATTTGCCGGCATTTGGTCCATAAACCTGTCCTATTCATATACTCATCCAGCTAGTGGGGATGGTTAAGGATACGGGGTGAACTCACGATGTCAGCCACATCGTCCCCGGTCAGCTCGCCCTTGCGATTCCGCACATTATCCAGCACCGCCTGGGTATTGCTGCAGACCCGCCCCATGTCCAGCTGGGGCCTGTCAGAATAGCCATCCCTCACATGGTCATATAGGCTGCTCCTGCGGCAGTAGGCCCGGAAAAAGGGGCAGCGGCCGGGGTCCTGCCACCGGGCAGCAACCGCACGGCTCCGGCTACTCAAGGCCCGGGGGACGAGGCCCGAAAAGAAGACCCATCCCTGGAGCAGCCGCTTGCACCAGGGCGCCGCCATCTTGCTAACCTTTGACCGCACGTAACGCGATGACGCAATAGAATGGGCGGGTCTGTTTGTAATGCCCCCTTCCAGCAGACTCCAGCAAGAAAGAATCCTGTAGTGGATATTTAATGCTAAATATCTTGTTTAAGGTCTCCAAACCTTTTTAACGTATTGGTTTCCAAATACTATGGGAAAAAATATTGATATCACTGAACTACAGAATGCTTACAGCACCAAAAGAGACCATTCAGCCCATCATGTCCATGCTAGCTCTCTAAGAGTAACTCAACTCTGTGCCTGTTCCCCAGCCATGCAATTTTTTGTTTCTCTTCTGATAATTATTTCTCTTTAGAATGCCTTATTGAATACACCTTGTTCTGACAGTGCATTCTAGATCACTCTAGAATTATAGAGTCATAGAGATATACAGTATGGAAACAGACCCTTCAGTCCAACTTGTCCATAAGACCACAAGAGCAGAAATTAGGCTGTTCAGCCTATCGAGTCTGCACTGCTATTCAATCATAGCTGTTAAATTTCTCAAACCCATACTCCTGCTTTCTCCTGTAACCTTTGATCCCCTTATCCATTGTGACCAGATATCCTAAATTAATCTCATCATTTACCAGCCTTTGGCCCATATCCCTCTAAACCTTTCCGAATCATGTTCCCACCCAGATGCCTTTTAAATGTTGTATCTGTCTCCACTCCTTCCTCTGGCTGTTCTTCAATCGCTTTAAGTCGGTGTCTTAGTGTTATTGATTCTTCTGAGGACAGAAACAATTTCTCCCTACCTACTCTTTTGAAGACGCTTACAATTTTTAACATCATAAGCAAACCTCTTCAAAATTGTGTCCAAAAAGACATTGCTCGTCCAGTCTATCCACATCACTGAAGTTCCTTATTCTTCATGCTAAATCTACTTTGCATTCTCTCTAAATCTTCAACATCCATCCAAAAGTGCAACATCCAGAACTATCACACTATTCTACAATAATGATTGAATATTATTTAGATGAAATGTATATTCTCTATAATTCAGACCTACACTTATTGCATATTCCTATTTTTGCTCAGCTGAGTGGCATGCCTGGATATCTCAGACTGTTAAGAGTCAAATTGTTGTGGCAACATAAACAGAAATTGCTGGAGAAACTCAGCTGGTCTGGCAGCATTTGTGAAGAGAATGGAGAGTCAATGTTTCGGGTCCAGAGACTTTTCATTAGAGGTCTGGAGTCATATGTTGTCAGTCATGCCAAGTAAGGTTGGCAGAATTCCAAAGGATATTATAGTCAGAGAGTTGTACTTTAAGGAAACAGACCCTTTGGTCTGACTTGTTCTTGCCAACCAGATATCCTAAATTAATCTAGTCCCATTTGCCAGCATTTGGCCCATATCCCTCTAAATCTTTACTATTCATGCACCCATGCAGATGCCTTCTAAATTTTGTAATTGTACCAGCCTCCACCACTTCTTCTGACAGCTCATTCCATTCATCCACCGCCCTTTGAGTAAAAAAGGTTATCCCTCAGGTCTTTTTAAAATCTTTCCCTCTCAACTTAAACCTCTGCTGTCTAGATTTGGATTCCCTTACCCTGGACAAAGACTTTGGATGTACACGCCCCTGATGATTTTTCAACCTCTATAAGGTTCTGAGGAATGGTCACTCGACCCAAAATGTTAACTCTGATTTCTCTCCACAGATCGTGCTGGGCTTTTCCAGCAATTTCTGTTTTGTTGTTAAAAAAAAACACACAACACCAGTGTGAGAAACAGAACTCACTCACAAATCAATCAGCCTGAGACAAAGCCTTGGAAACAAGAACAATTTATTACAGCCTTGCAAGAACCGGACGCTTCTGCAATCAAGCAGAAATGCGCGCGAAAATAGAGCATATTAGCTTTCTTATTCAGTTTTCCCATCCTATCATAAGCCGATTACCTCACTTGTTAGTTATTTTCTTATCTGGCCATCCTGCTGTCCTTGTCTGCATTCTTTGTTCCTTGTTTGTTACGCTTGTTCTTTTATCCAGTTTCTCTTATCATACTATAAGCTTTATTGTGAAGTACCCCTGCTGCTTCTTTTTGTAGTCAACTACAACACTTTAAAGTTATTTCCTAGCTTAAAACTATTTTCTTTAAAAGACCCTCTATATTCTGTTGTGGTTCTGTTCGCCAAGCTGGGAATTTGTGTTGCAGACGTTTCATCCCCTGTCTAGGTGACATCCTCAGTGCTTGGGAGCCTCCTGTGAAGCGCTTCTGTGACAGAACCTCCACATCATGTTTTATTGTTGTTCTGTAAGGTCACCTGGCAGCCTCCAATGCTCCAGGGAAAAGAGCAGAGCCCCAGCCAATTCGGCCTCTCCCTGTAGGTGGGTTTTTATGACAATAAGTAGTTTCTTGGTCAGCAATACTGAGAGTTGCCTTTAATTCCAGTTTTATAAACCGAACAAATTCACAGATCAGTGGACATAGCCTCTGGGTTGACAGTGCAATAACACACCCATTGTCGTAATGTGGAGGTGCCCGTGTTGGACTGGGGTGAACAAAGCTGACAATCACATAACACCAGTTTATAGTCCAACAGGTTTATTTGGAAGCACTAGCTTTCGGAGTGCTGCTCCTGATAAAGCTATCTGATGAAGGAGCAGTGCTCTGAAAGCTAGTGTGCTCCCAATTAAACTTGTTGGACTATAACCTGGTGTTGTGTGATTTTTAACTCTGACAACCATTGTCAATATTGCAAATGAAGGGAAGATTTTAAACAAGTCATTTCAAATAAAATAGGTTTCTCCTTCACTTTTCCCTGAATGGCAGGTAAACCCAAAGTGGCTGTAAGTTGTTGTTGTTGTTGATGAGCAAGTTTTCCCTCAGTCGGGCCTGCGGTCACGTGACGGGGCGGGGTTTAAGGCTGGCGGAAGTGACGTAACGGAGAGGTCAGGGGCCCGGGTCGGAAGCAGCTCGAGCGGCGATGGACAACTCGGCCAAGGAGCGGGAGGCGATGGGCCTAATGGCCGAGGCCGAGAAGAAAGTCCGCTCGGCCCGCTCCTTCATAGTCTCCTTGTTCGGGTGAGAGGGTCTGCGCGGGAACCGGGGGTGGGGGTCTGTGCAGGGGCTGGTTAGTAAACCCCGGGGGGAGGTGGGGGTCAGGGGTCTGTCCAGGGGCTGGTTAGTAAACCCTGTGGGGGTCAGGGGTCTCTGTGGGAGCTGGTGTATAAATGCCTCTGGTGGGGGGTCAGGGGCAGGTTAGTAAACTCCCTGTGGGGGTGGGGGTCAGGGGTCTGTGTGGGAGTTGGTGTATAAACTCCCCTGGGGTGTGGGGGTCTGTGCAGGGAATGGTTAGTAAACTCCCCTGAGGGGGTGGGGGTCAGGAGCTGGTTAGTAAACCCCTGGGGTGGGTCTGTGCAGGGAATGGTTAGTAAACCCCCCTGGGGGGGTGGGGGTTTGTGCAGGGAATGGTTAGTAAACTCCTGGGGGTGGGGGGGGAGTGGTCTGTGCAGCGGGTAGCCTGCTGTAGGTCCCTGTTTAATAAAACCCTAAGGGGAGGTGTCATTGTACAGCCTGTTAGCCCTTCTCCAGGTTCCTATCTGGTGCTGGTTTGAGTGTACCTGGTAGACCTGGTTAATACCATCTGGGGATAATATATTGAAAGAGGGGTATTTGCAAAGCTTGGTTAATAAGTGGTGGAGTTTGTGGGGTTGATGTTATTGCAGGGCCAAGAGAATAAAACCTGGGGAAGGTAGTCCCTGCGGTGCTGGTTATTAAAAGCTTTCAGTGGAGGCTATATTGGAGCCTGATAAACATTGTCAGGGGTGGTTGTTATGCCTGGCCTCTAGTGGGTTATCTTATGGTGTTTGCCTTTAGCTCTTGAGCCAGTAATCTAATCTGGCACGTCAATATTGCATATTGAGCGGTTTCTTGTCTACGATGTACACCCTAGATTTCGTCTACGCAATCAGATCTTCATGTTCTAGTGGTATGAATCAATTATGGATATTCAATTCATCCCTTAACCTTTAATTGATTGTGTATCTTGTTTGCTGTCTATATGCATTGACTTAAGTGAATTCTTAAAAGTAACTGGTCAGAAATGCCCTTTGAAGATATGACACACTGAATTCATTTGTTATAGCACAAACTATGATCTTCAGGGTTCAGAAGTTCCAGGGTGCATTATTTCTGAAAGATCCTGTGCCCCTTGGCAGTGATAGATTGAGGTCTGCATGATTTTAATAATATTGATTAGGCTCGTCTGTGAAAAACTCTGCTCATTTTGCAGCTGACCTGTTCTAGGAAATGAAGGATTTTCTTTTAAATTGCCCAATTTAGTTTAATAAACATCTTATCCCTTCAGGGATCTAAAATCAATGTGTGCCTTTTTAAATAAGGTTGCATTTTATTCCTAAAATAATGCATTGGACAGTTTAACTAGGGTGAAGTTTAAAGCTGATTAGGGATTAATTTTGATACGGTTTTCTTTCCTGACTACCTTGTAACTAACAAACTGTTCAGCTCAGTTGACAGCCTGCACCAGTTCTATAGTTCTATTTGGAAAGGAAATGTTGCTTTTATAGAGCTCCTTCTACGACTTCCGGATTTCTCATAGCATGTGACAGCCACCAGAGTTCCAGGTCTTTGGAATATTGTGTTAAAGGAGAGAGGATGTGTGAATTTGACTGTTGAAACACTCCAAGTTAAAATAATGTGGAAAAGCCATGGATATATGTTTATATCTTGTTATTAGACTAACTTGCAATTTTAAGACTGGATTCATCTCCTGAAGTGTTAGCTATAATTAACATTTTTGGATGTGTTTTGATGGTTCTCTGGGGCAGGTGAAATTTGAATCTGGACCTCCTTGCCCAGAGGAGAGGTACACAGGTAGCAACCCAATGACCCGAAATATGAATTATACCCGTGTGCTCTTCATCTGTTTTGTCACAGATCCTAATTGCCCCATCAATTAATATTGCAGCCACAGTTTTGTACAGTTTTAGGTATTAGGTATTCAGTAGTAGGTATTCTATTATAATCCAGCTTCAGGTTCTTCAATTGAGCAATGATTTCATAATGATCTTAAACACAATTTTTCAATGACGTCATTCCATTGAACTGAAGTCCAGTGGAAGACAATGGGGTCAAGTACGTAGCCACCTTCAGTAATGAAGGACTGGCAGCAAGTTACATTTCATGTCCATGGTCTACAATTCACCATCCAGAGCTCCTGAACTGAGCATGTGACAGCACATAGTGCAGTACTTAGCTGCTTTTGAATGCTGTCTACCTTTTGCAATAAAGGGCCCAAAGGGAGACTGCAGTTTAGCTCTGAAAAGTTTTTGTCTCAGTTGGATTTACCGAGAATCTTGACTTCAGAGCAATCTGTATTTGCAGTGGGTATCAGGCTGGAGAAATTGCCATCGTATGTTTGCTTTTTGAGTAGTTTTAGCACCAGAGTCTTGAACAAAGTATGCACAGGACCACAGCAATGGAGCTGACTTTTTTGCCCTTCAATCCTATTGTCATTTGGTGGCTGATCTAAACCTAATTCTATAAATCCAACATTTCTTCACTATTCCTTTATCTCCCTTAACAATTGTTAATCAGTTACCTTTGTGAAAGAATTGAAAGCCTGCCACTTAGTGTAAAGTGTTCTCCAAGCTCTGCCTGAAAAGTTTGGTCTAACCTCAAAACTGCGCTACCTGAACTATGACCCAACCAGCAGAAATGAATCTCTTCCCAGTCTATCTGATTTGTTACTAATATCTGGAAATAATAAAGTCAGTAAAACCAACAACTGTTGAGACACCTTTCTTAAAATCGGACAATTCTGTGGCTAACGCCAACAAATCCAGCAAGTTACATCCATCCAGGGGTTTGCACCTTCCTTCTTACTAAGGTTCTGAACCCACTTGCAACCCTTCTTCCTTCATGCAAACTCACTCTGTTTAGTAGTGTTCTAATAGAGCATGTTTATAGTTTCCAGATGAGTGCTCTGCAGAGGTTGTACTGATTAATTAAGACTGGCGCCATCACCTTAGTCAGATGCTTGAGGAGCATTTTGTTTGTGCCAGCATTGCAGTATCAGCTATTCAGCTTATTAGTCTGCCTGAGTTGGCAGTCACTTGGCTGAGGAAGTCTAGTCTGCTGGCATTTTCCTGGCTAGAAGTATGCTTTAAAATTGTTTTTATGCATTCTTTAGGATGCAGTCAGCAAATGGTCAACTCTTGGTGTTCTCCCTACTTTGCTCTATAATAAACTGATGTTGCTTGGGATGGTGTGTCCTTTTAGTCACACACCCAAAGTCGTGGAATTTCCGCTTCTCGAGCAGCCTATTTAAATTTTTTCTTAAAACCCACTCCTTTGAGTTTCTGAGCAACTGTCCTGGTTCAAAATTTGTCCTTGGGGAGTTTCCTTATGTTAAAGGAGCCCTGCAAATGCTTAAACAAAATCAGAAATTGTTGTCAGACTTGTGGAGTTTTACAACATCTATGGAGAGAAAGCAGAGTTAATGTTTCTGGTCCAGTGACCCTCCAAACAACTTTTTTTTTCAAAAGGTTCTTAAGCGAATCTGCACTTTAGACACTTGTGCATAATTCATGTTGGTGCTTCAGTGCAGAAATACCATACGTTTCTGAAGCTGCTATAATGAGGCAGCAGTGGCATTCAAGTGAATATTTCAAGTGCAGGGAAATGTTTCCATTAATGCTTCTCAGCCGAACAATTTAATTTTCTTTTTATCTAACTTCTGTGGGATTCTACAGCACAAAGCAGGCCATTAGCCCATCAAACCCACACCAACCCTCTGCAGAGCTTCCCCCTCCCTATAACCCTGCATTTCCAATAGCTTATCCACCCAGTCTGGATGTCGGGGCATTTAGCATGGCCAATCCACTAATCTGCACATCTTTTGACTGAAAAGTCATTGCTGAACCAGTTGGGTTTTTATGTCAATCCAGCAGTTTTCATGGTTTTTTTTCACATCCCACAGTTGATCGTATTCATTCAGTTCACTTCTGCAAATTGCTTTTGTCTCTTTTTTTTGCCTCCCTTCTATTTTTGCATTTTAACACCATTAACTAAGGTGTTTGAAAGGGAGGATTTTGTGTGAAATCTACATTCCATCGAGACCTGAGTATCTTTAGATTTTGAAATTGCTATATTTCCTGGCATTAGAGGATGGGTGGGCAAAGAATTTCGTCACATGTTCCATGAAAATTTTCCAACCATTTAATTTGACTGCTAACTGCTTCAGGCTGTCTCTTGATTGTAAAGATAATCTGCAAGGAACATTTTTTGTCTACTATTTGGTTAACTTTCAGTAATGAAAGAAAACATTCCCAGTTTCAGTAATGCTTCAAGTAGATGTGGGTCAATATTTTTTAATACTTTGCCATGTCATTGTAAGTCCAGTTAATTGCTGGAATCTTGGATTTGCTTCTTTGTGGCTCCTACCAAAAAAAATTTGAGTTAAACTTCAAGGAGAAAGGTTTACCAGTTCCTCCCTGCCCATACCTCCAGCTTTCAGAATTGTGAAGATCTGTAGCTTGGGTTGTGATTAACAACTTCAATCAGTTCGCCAAGCTACCTAATTTTCTTGCAAACATTTCGTCCGCCTTCTGAGTGACATCTTCAGCGCTGTCTAACCTCCAGATGAAGCGCTGTCATTGAAACTTGTCACCAGAATACACTAGCATCACTTGCAACAAAACATGATCAGTGATATCAGTCAATACACCTTGACAATGAAGGACACTAATTCAACTGGGAAAATATTACGATACTGGAAAAGGCTAAACAAAGACAAGCTTAGGAATTCCTGGAGGCCTGGTATTCATCTATTGGTACCATAACCACGTTGAAATAGACCCCATCTGCAGACCACTACACTACATAAACAGAAGTAGACCCAGTTAAAAATCTCACAACACCAGGTTATAGTCCAACAGGTTTAATTGGAAGCATACTAGCTTTCGGAGTGCCACTCCCAATCACCTGATGGAGTAGCGCTCCGAAAGCTAGTGTGCTTCCAATTAAACCTGTTGGACTATAACCTGGTGTTGTGATTTTTAACTTTTGTACAGTCCAGTCCAACACTGGCATCTCTAAATCAGAAGTAGACCCACCTGCCACAACAGACAGACCGTATACATTGGGTCAAATCGCCACAGTGCTTCATCCTGAAGATCTCACCAGGAGAGTGACGAAACGTTTGCAAGAAAAACCAGCTCTGTGAACCAGCCAACAACTTGCAGAATACTATGGGAGAATTGGTAGCTGTTCCAAAAGTCTGTGTTCATAAAGCAGAAAAAAATTCAGAAACAAACCAATGTTGGTTTTTATTATGCAGTATGCACTCAAGGTCTAGCTGCCTTAAATCTTTGGGAGTGTGCAGATTCATTCTGTTTTGAGCTGCAGCTATTGATGCTAGAAGCTGAATGTAAATTGCTGTTTATCCTAATGGGATGGGCCTGGTATTGTTTCAGGCATTTCTCATGGTCTGTCAACCTCTCAGCAGTAAAATGTGTGCCATTGTCTTGGATAGCTTTGGATATCTGGGATGTACGTGAGCTGCAGGGATGTTTAATCTTAATCTAGAAGCAGTAGCTTTCATGTAATCCTTATTACACTCACGGTGTGTAAATTGCAAAACCAGTGTCTGTCTTGCATCAAGGTTTAATTTGGCAACATGTTGAAATATTTGTGCCACCTGACAAATTTGATTCTTTTGAAAAACTGTTTTCCACTGGAGGGAAGCTGCTGTCTGCCAGCGAAGGAGGGCATATATTTATTTAACGTCTTTCGCAATCTCTCTGGAAACCTTTAAAGTGCTTTACAGCTGATCAAGTATTTTACAATACTGAGGAGTTTTTTAATATCAGAAACATGGCAATCAATTTGTGCACAGCAAGATCCCACGTGATTTGTAACCATTACAAAAAATGACCTGATTTGGTGGTTTTGTTTTTGCCAAGATGGAAATATAGAGTAGAACACTGGAGAGAATATCCCTGCTCCTCTTCAGAAGAGTGTTACGTGATCACTGAAATATCGCTTGGAAATGGCCACAAGTCCTGAGAATGAGGACTCGAGTCCCTCATCCTTTTGTATTCTAATTTAGTCATTCAAAGGATCTGTGAAAATAGCAAATACAGTTTGTTCAGACCAATTATTTCCAAAATATAATCATTCAATCTAACTCCATTTCACTGTTTTTAGTTTTTTTTCTAGAGTTGTGAGATTAAATAGCTTTTAGTTTTAGAATTCCGGTTTCCCTCTCCGTATTAGAATGGCTATGATATGCTTTATTAAAATCTAAAATATTCATTGATTCCAAATTGTGTATAATAGAATCCCTACAATGTGGAAGCATGCTATTTGGCCCGTCGAGTCCACACTGACTATCCAAAGAGCATCCCACCCAACTCCATACCCAACCACCCTGCATTTTATCATGGCTAATCACCTAGCCTGCACATCTCTGGACACTGGGGCAATTTAGCATGGCCAATTCACATAACCTGCAAGCTTTGGATTGTGGAAGCAAACTAGAGGAAACCCACACAGATATTAGGAGAACGTGAGACTCCATACAGTCACCCACAGTTGGGATCCATGGTGCTGTGAGGGAGCAGTGCTAGCCACCATGCTGCTTGTGTATTTCAGAAATATGATGTAGAGTTTACGTTCTTCCTCTAATTGCAGAATGATTGTCTTTTGATGAGAGTCTGTGCCTTTTGTAGGGAAAGGGAAACTAATTTGAGGCTATGTTTACTGTTCTCCAAGCTAGACTGTTTTTAAGATTGTATGGTTAAGAAAAGGGTTTTTGTTTTGAAGAAGCTGATGATGTAGAGCACTTTAGAAATGCAAACAGTGTTTTTGAGGGTGGTCATGCGCTGAGATGACATCACTCCCTATAACACTGCTGCTTATTTGAACAAAATACTTCAATTTCCAGTGGACAAAGGGCTTATTGTTGTCCAGTTGTAAACGCCGTCTCGGACTATGCCCGCTCAAAGATCATTGTCCTATGCAGCCTGCTGTGCCAGAAATATTCACCTTGTTCACTGCTCAATTCAAGTTCTTCCTCCAAAGCTATTTCAGCACCCTTGGATTGGTCAATTTCCTGAGTAGATTATGTAACCGGTGTATATTTTCCATGAGGAATAGTGATGAAATGTCAGAACACCCTATTTGTCATTGGGCAACCACAATTCCTCATCTTAATTGGATCTCCAGCCAGATGGTGAATTGTGAAACTAGATGCAAATCCTTTTCTTTATGGTTGCTTGATTTACAGAATCTCTCAGGTCTCTCTCCTACCTGATGACCATTGTCCCAAGTGTCTTTTCACTACTGTTAGCTATTCTTAATCAACATATTCAGATATGTTCTCGCACATTTCTGTAGCAGGTGGGACTTGAACCTTCTAGCCTGGAAGTAGGAGCATTACACTGAGCTACAGTCGCCTAATCAAATTGAATCAATTAATCAAGTCAACCTCAAGACATTCTACACTTTTTGATCAGCCAATTGGTTTTAGTTTTATTGCTATAATGGTCAACCCCTTAAAGGGGTGTTATAACCAAAACGCAACTTTAACACAATTAAGTACACACAATTTTGTAGCTGGTTATGTTCTTCAACCCCTGCCACATTGATTGGAGGAGGCCTCCAGAAAACTGATAGGCTACAGTCGGGCATTATAATAAAACTTCAAAATAAAGTCTGCAGGCTAAAACTAAACTTGTTTTGGGGAATGATTTTCATTCCAGTTCCTGCAGTACCCAATGGTCATTGAAGGAGTCTTCCTTTGTGTGCATGAGAATCTATACTCTTCACCTGCATATCCTTAAATGTAATTTAAAAATAATAATGAAACTTCTCTTTCACACTGTTTCACAATCAACGTACAGTGAATTCCTGGAAACGTTTCCTGGAATATAACCAGCTGTCTTTGGTTGTTTAGAAATGGTCAGTTTGGAAGAGTAGTGTGAGTAAGAGGTTTGACATTGTAGAGTCAGTCATAGTTGTCATTTTAAGGCAGCTTTGCAGGAGAGATGTGACCAATTGTTATGGACCAAACAAACCACCCCACCCCCACCGCCCCCCAAAAAAAACACATCGGAGAATAGACTCGATCCTAACTTTTATATCCTAATGGAAGTGCCTTCCAGGTGTGACATGATTTGTCAAACTACTTGGCTTTAAGTGGAACACACTGTCTTCCTCCACCACAGTTAAAATACAGGCAGACAAAATTGGCATAACTTGAACTCTATCAAAATTAAATATTTTAACTACTACAACTGTTCCAATATAGCAGTATCCCTTGGTAAAGGCAAATTTGGGAAAACTGATTTCCTTCATTAGTCTTCTCCAGTCCAGGAGAAAAGGAAAATCTGCAATCTAGTAGCAAAGCGAAAGCTGTCTCTTTGCAGCAACAGAGAGCAAGCTGAATCTAGCAGCTTCAACTCCAAAACCCAACTTAAACAACTGAAAACAAAACTAAAACCCTGGGTCTGAGAACCTGACTCTGCCCACTCATGCTGCTTGTGTCTAATATTTGTATTAAAAACCCAAAGCTATATACTCTGCTTTCCATGGAACAGACATCTTGGCACCAGGTTTACAACATGCCTCTTTAAAAGACTGAACTAATCTCATCTCTTAAAGGCATATTTTGTCACAAAATAAACACATGGTGTTATCACAAGAGAGGGTGGGACTTCAGTTGTAATCAAGTCTGTGCCAAGTGTTTATGAAGCTGGAGTTAGGAGGCCTTTCTAAATATCTTCCAAGATCCTGGATAAAATGACTTGGTGTTGAATATCAGATGTTTTCTATTTTGGTAGCTTTTTATTCCATTCCAGGTTCCCCCAGATTATATATGTTATTTGATACAGAGTTATCTGAATGCATTCCCTCAGACCAAAATTTCAAGAATGAAAAGACTTTCATTTGTCTCTTGTAATCTTAAAGTTCCAAGGCACTTCACAGCCAACGAAATACTCTGAAGTGTGGTGACTGTTGCAATGTAGGATGTAAATTGCACACAAGATGCCACAAACAGCAGTGAATAATACCTCCGATATTAAAGGATATTGTGATATTGAAGGATAAATATTGGCCAAGACACTGGGGAGGACTCCAAGGGTCCTCCAGTTCTGACAATCTTTTGCCTCCATCCTGAGGAGGAAAAGCTGGGTTAACATCTAAGGCAGCATTTAGTGTCAGTGCTGAGGATGTGTCAGCTGGATTACTGTATACAGTAGTCTCCAGGTTAGGATTTGAGCTTAAAGCTTTCGGTGTAGCTGCTGCCACGGATTTGAGGCTACTACAGCTCCCTGCTGCATTTGTGCAACACTTTTTTTAGTGTCTCATCCTAAATGTCTTGAAGTTTCCAATCCAGTGGCAATTTCAGGTGGTTCTTTGTTGTGGGCTGGAGACTGGGAAAGAAACTTAGGCATTGTCACATTGTCCCTGTCCTGATTTTAACATCCTTCTTACTTTCTGTTCAGGGGGTCTTCTAGGTTAGAAGAAGCATGTGAAATGTACGCCAGGGCTGCTAACATGTTCAAGATGGCCAAGAATTGGAGTGGTAAGTATAGTTACCAAATGTCTCACTTGGGCTGCATTGTGACTGGCCAGTGTGTAATGTTGCTTGGTTTTCCTTAAATTATGGTCCAGCAGGCTAAGATAAAAGATAGGGAGGAGGGACTTGGGGGAGGGGCGTCGGAAATGTGATAGGTGGAAAGAGGTCAAGATGAGGGTGATAGGTCAGACTGGGGTGGGGGCGGAGAGGTCGGGAAGAAGATTGCAGGTTAGGAAGGCGGTGCTGAATTTGATGGATTTGACTGAGACAGGCTGGGGGGAGGGGAAATGAGGAAACTGGTGAAATCCGAGTTCATCCCTTGTAGTTGGAGGATTCCTAGCCGGAAGATGAGGCGTTCTTCCTCCAACCGTCGTTTCGCTGTGGTCTGACGATGGAGGAGTCCAAAGACCTGCATATCCTTGGTGGAGTGGGAGGGGGAATTGAAATGTTGAGCTACAGGGTGGTTGGGTTGATTGGTCCGGGTGAGACACCCGGACCAACCAACCCAACCACCCTGTAGCTCAACATTTCAATTCCCCCTCCCACTCCACCAAGGATATGCAGGTCTTTGGACTCCTCCATCGTCAGACCACAGCGAAACGACGGTTGGAGGAAGAACGCCTCATCTTCCGGCTAGGAACCCTCCAACCACAAGGGATGAACTCGGATTTCACCAGTTTCCTCATTTCCCCTCCCCCCAGCCTGTCTCAGTCAAATCCATCAAATTCAGCACCGCCTTCCTAACCTGCAATCTTCTTCCCGACCTCTCCGCCCCCACCCCAGTCTGACCTATCACCCTCACCTTGACCTCTTTCCACCTATCACATTTCCGACGCCCCTCCCCCAAGTCCCTCCTCCCTATCTTTTATCTTAGCCTGCTGGACCAACTTTCCTCATTCCTGAAGAAGGGCTAATGCCCGAAACGTCGATTCTCCTGTTCCCTAGATGCTGCCTGACCTGCGCTTTTCCAGCAACACATTTCCATCTCATCTCCAGCATCTGCAGACCTCACTTTTTCCTTAAATTATACTTGACAACCCACTTTGTCACAAAGTTAATTATCTGCTGTATTGGGTGCAGGGAGCCCACTGAAACAAGTGCAGGTCAAGTTTACTTATCCTCAGAAAATATTAAATTCATTACTGAGTTTTAAGTGGAGAGAAATGTCAAATGATATGCTCTATATCCTATAACCGTCTTGGCCCGGGAAGGAAGGTGTTGAGCTGGCAAACCCTAAACATTAGTTGGTATTTTGCCATTTTGTTGTGTGTGGGATGGAGGTAAGAGTGTGCTAATGGCACGGGATTGGTAATTTGATAATCCAGAGGCCTAGGCTGGGGACAAGGGTGTTCACATCTCACCGTGACAACTATTTAAATTCAACTCCTAAAATCTAGTTTCAGTGGTGTTGACCATGAAGCAATTGTCTTCTTGTAAAAACCTGTCTCTGCAATGCTGGACTTTTTTTTTATTTCTCTTTCTAAGCTCTTGTAACTAAAGAAGCTGGACCTAGCTATCTTTATACTGAAAGTGGTGCTTTATAAACTTTTCACTGTACTCATTTGAGTACATATGGCAATAAAACTAATTCTAATCTGCTGTTTTGGAGAAAGAAATCTGCCATCCTAACCTGATCTGGTCTACGTATGGCTCCAGACCCACAGCAGTATGGTTGACTCTTAACCACCATCTGAAATAGTTGAGCAAACCACTCACTTCAAAGGCAAGCAGGGATGGGTAACTAATGACAACCACATCCCATGAAACAATAGAAGGGCTGGAGCCTTGAGCATGGGTGAAGCTCATGGGAAGAGCTGTCTTTTTTGATCTTTCACCTCAGAGAGGATGTGATTTTTGCTAAATTCTGACTGAGTCAACTGCAAGTACCTGCCAGCACAGCTGGGTATTTCTGTTTAATAAGCAGTCAGTATTGGGGCCTCTTAGCCCAGAGTTCACTTGATTTGTAGAAAGAGCACAACTAGAAAATAGAAACACAGGCGTTATTCGTAAACTCTGGTAACCTAGCCCTCCAGGCACAAGAAATGATGTTTTAGACGCTGAGCAGAACTGTCTGCTCAACTCTGAATAAAGACCAACCCCTCACAATCTATGGCCATGTAATCTTTTAAAAGATAACGTAAGCTTGGATGTTCCCATTTTGGTTTTAGCACAGATAAAATTGCTTGATCAATTCAGTTGTATAGCACTTTTTTTATTTCCTGCACTTTTCTGGTCAGTATATAACTGAGAACCAAACTTTTTAAATGTGGACAGCAATGGCAGCATGTGGGTTTCTTACCCTGTCTACGTATAGATCTGGCTGCTACACTCCTGCAGCTGGATTTTTATTTGCCTTTGCATGGATTCAGCTTAACCTGAGTATCAGGGCTTATCGCCATTGTGATCTAAAAAAAAAAGCAGGAGTGACAAAGAAATGAAGGAGGCTTATACAAGTCTGTTTGATACATATACAAGCTTTTTCTGTTACTTAAGGATTATTTGCAGTCCCCTCTTTGAAAACTGAAGAGTTTGCGTGATCACTGCACTTTGCTATTTCTCTCTAGCCAGGGTAGACTGGTATTGACCCTTCCTAATGCGTGTATGTTTCTCTCTTTAGCTGCAGGCAATGCTTTCTGTGAAGCTGCTAAACTTCATCTCCACTTGCAGAGCAAACATGATGCGGCTACCAACTTTGTGGATGCAGGAAATGCCTTCAAGAAAGCTGACCCCCAAGGTAAATACGCTCAGCCTCCTGTTACAAAGTGACCATGCTTGCAAAGCCAAGAGCATGCAAATTAAAGCCTAAACATTCATCACTTAAAATTGCATTTTAAGTCACATTTTGATTGTAGGCTGGATCTCAATGCTATTATGTTCCTTTCTACCTGATGTGCAATCCAGCCACCCTGCTTCTCTTGTACTTTATTTAAGAAAAGTAATTATTCTGTAATTTTAGCTGTTTGTTCAGAGCATCAACAGTAGCAGGGTGGTTAAAATGAGCATCCCACCTAACTAGCTGTAGATGACTTATTGTACAAGGTCAGATAAATGAGGACTTTACTAGCTTACTCGCATTCAGACAGTAAGTGCTGGCTTTAAGAGAAAAATTCTTCCTGTTTCTGTAGCAGTGCAGCAGTCTCCTCCCCTCATTTAAATGTCAGGTTGCAGAGGTACCTGATCCTGGAGGCTATGTAAACCGAACAGCAGTAGTGACTGTCATTTGTCGTCATACAAGCATAGTGCTGAAGGCCTCATGCTGTCTATTGGGAAGTTGGCAATCAATGTTAGGAAATCGGAACAGGAGTAGTCCATTGCTTGTTGCACCCTTAACTGGATTGTGGCTGATAGTCAACCTCAGCATTCTTTCCCCACACTCGGTGCCTCACAGTGCCAGGAACCTGGGTTTGACTCCACCCTCTGACAGTCTGTTTGCATATTCTCCCCATGTCTGTGTGGTTTTCCTCCGAATGCTCTGGTTTTCTCCCACAATCCAAAAGTGTGCAGGTTAGGTGAATTGACCATGGTAAAATTGCCGTATAATGTTTAGGGATGTGTAGGTTAGGTGCATTAGTCAGGGGAAATGTAAAGTCATAGGGTAGAGGATTGGGTCTGGGTGGGATACTGTTCAGAGGCTTGGTGTGGACTTGTTGGGCCAAATGGCCCGTTTCCACACTGCGGGGATTTATATAATTCCCTTAATGCTTGATAGATTTCTAGACACTAAAAACTAGAATTTTTTTTTCTTGAAACTACTGACTAAGCTTCCACAGCTACCTGAGGTAGAGAACTTCAAAGATTCACCATCTTCTGAAGAATTTCCTCAGCTCGGTCCTAAATGATCTCTCTTATACTGTCAGAAATCATCGATCAGGTTGCTGGGGTTTGGGATAGGGATAGTACGGCTGAGAGGTGGAGTGAGAGGATTGGTCGAAAAGGTTATTAGTTTGGGGTGGATAAGCTTCTCATGGTCTTGTAGTGTAGAGGGTCTGGGGGAATTGTAATTAGTGCGAGGAATAAGTATGGGGTAAGCTGAGTAATTACTCAGACATTAGGCCATGTTTTTACCGTGTAACTTTTTTCTGTGTAACTATTTTACTTGATTTGGAAGGTTAAAATACAAATCCTAGTTTTAAATGAGATTTGCGTGGTTTCCAGGTATAGAGAAACTGAAGTGGAATTTTCAATTTCTGAGGGAATTTCTTTGGAGTCTGCTACAGTGGGGTCTCTACAAGGTCCCTGTGTACAGTTCCTACCTACAGTGCAGTAATGACTGGCCTTTGGAAAATCCAGACCCCTCCGAGACTGTACAGGACTGGCAGCAGGACACTGTTCCTGAACAATCAAAAGAGCAAAATAAAATTGATATTGCTGTTGTGTTTAACATTTTTAGCCCTTTTTGCTCAATCAAAAGAGGGAAGGGATGCTGGTGCACCACTCTGGTTGGAAATTCAACTGTCTTGTCACAACTGCAATCTGGGTGTATGTTCCTCCATCTCTCTGCTCAATTAAAGGAAAATTTGTGTTTGTTGCCAAAATTCAAAGGGGCAAGCAACAAGCCCTTACATCAGAAAGGGCAGTAACCTTACATCTCTCATGCTACTGTTATGGACTAGGCTAGACCACTCAGAACATTAAGCAGGCAGCCCAGACCATAACTTTGCTATTTGCTTCAGGTGTGTACAGTGACAGTTACCCAGAGTAAGTTAGCTAGGTTGACTACTAGATTTTAAAACAGACAAACATTTATTCATAAAATTATAGAATGAAACACCCAAAGAACAGTAAAGAACCCCTACAGAACTCAGGCCAGATTGATTATGCTGTTCCGAATGTGCGCAACAGTTCCAATAAACAAACCCCCTTAAGGAAAAATGAAAGAGGCTTACAGGTCGAAGTTAGGGCAGAAAGGGAGAGTCTAGCTTCCACACAGCTCACTGCTGAATTGCCTTAAACAAGACTTCGGCTTTCAGGACTGACCACTCCCCTTTCATTATACAGGTTACTTCTAAAACATAAACGCTTTGGCCTAAATTCGCCCTGCTTACATATAAACAAAAGGCCTCTCAGTAAACCCTTTCATCTCTATACCAAACTAGTTGATTTGGAGCCCAGCATATTTGAAAACCCCCTTGGGGGGGAGGGGGGGAGAGAAAAAACAAGAACATCTTTCCTTAAGAAAATGAAGGAACTGCTTTCAGAAGAAAAGGGACCAGCTTAGTGACACTATCCAGTTAATGTTGGAGAGGTTGAGAAGAAACTGACATAATCATTTGACATTACTAAAACTGTCAAGCAAGCAATTTCTATCAGCCCAACGTAAATGTCTGTGGCTGAATGAGTAACAAAATCGCAGGGAGGGAGAAGCTGCAACTGTCGTTTAAACTTGCTTTGAACCTAATTTTTATTTTGTGGTTTCTTTTTCCCTTCCAGAGGCCATTAATTGTTTGAACAGAGCTATAGAAATTTATACAGATATGGTAAGATGTCAATTCCACTATTTGTAATGTTGTAGACCAGGGCTGGGGGAACCTGTGGCCGCCTAGGCCATTGTGTGTGGCCTTTTGAATGAATCCAAATTTTGCAGAACAAATCTTTTTTATTGATGTGTTTTTCGCCCTTTATTATTTTTATTTTAATCTTAAAATGAATGTATTTAAAATACCAGAGAGTAAAAGAAAATTCAACAAAATAATCCTCACAGACTGACTGCCACAATTTTTTTAAATATGTGAATTTTTGAAGAAAATATAATTGAAGTTTCTTGGATGCGGCCTTATTAGATTACAACTAACATAATGCGGCCTTCCAACATGAAAAGGTTCCCCACCTCTGTTGTAGACTGACCGTTGAATAAGCTTCTGATTTCATTTAGATGAACCGTTAGAACAGAGACCTGGTCTGAACATTATCAAGCCGTTAGTTTAGGGATTAGTTTTTTTTGGCTGTAGTGAGACACCTGTCCAACAGGCAGGTATTCTTGTAATCAACCAGCAAACTCCTTTGAGGTTCACTGAAATTTTTTTTTTCCTTAAACTTTCACTGTCTAAAATTACAACTTATTACAGAGCCAGGACCATAAACAAATTCTGCAATGGCGATTCTAGCAGCTTCTAGTTATTCTAATATGTGAATGAATTAGGAGTGGGAGTAGATTACACAATCCTTTGAGCCTGCTCTGTAATTCAATGTGATCATGGCTGATCTGGAGAGGTCCCTATCAACCCTGGTGACCTTTCACCCCATTGCTTAGCAAGAATCTATCCACCTCTGCCTCCTGCATGTACAGGGTAGTAGAGGTTTGGAACTCTTCCAGAAAGGGCAGTAGATGCTGGATCAGTTGATTTTTAAATCTGAAATTGATCAGATTTTGTTAAGCAAAGGTATTAAAGCTTTACACCAGACGCACGTATATGGAGGCCACAGATAAGCCATGATCCCATTGAACGCTGGAATAGGCACAAGCTGGATGGCCTACTCCTGTTCCTGTATTAGATATTCAAAGACACTTCTCTCCCCACTGTTTTGAAGAAAAGCATTTCAAAGACACATGACCCTCAGAAAATGTCTCTTAAAGAGGTGATCCCTTATTTTTAAAGAGCCCCTAGTTCTGGATTTTCCCAAATGAGGAATGATGCTCTCCATATCCACCTTGTTAAGACCCCTCTGACCTTGATTTAACCAAGTCGGGTCTTACTCTTCTAAGCCCAAGTGAATGAAAGCCCAGCCTGCCTTCCTCATAAGGTGACCTGGCCATTCCAGGTATTACATCAGTAAACCTGCTTCCAACGCAGTTCACCCTTGGTTAAATGACTTGAACATGGTGCAGAGTGTTGGTCTAGATATGATCTTATCAATGTCAGAGTCCTAGAGGTGTATAACACGGAAACAGACCCTTCAGTCCAGATATCCCAACCCAATGTAGTCCCACCTGCCAGCACCTGGCCCATATCCTTCCAAACCCTTCCTGTTCATATACCCATCCAGATGCCTTTAAATGTTGCAATTGTACCAGCCTCCACCACTTCCTCTGGCAGCTCATTCCATACATGCACCACCCTCTGTGTGAAAAGGTTGCCCCTAAGGTCTCTTTTATATCTTTCCCCTCTCACCCTAAACCTATGCCCTCTAGTTCCGGACTCCCCCACCCCGGGGAAGAGACTGTCTGTCTATTTATGCCATCCATGCCCCTCATGATTTTGTAAACCTCTAACGTCACCCTCTCCCTCTGCTCCAGAGAAGACAGCCCCAGCCTATTAAACCTCTCCCTACAGCCCAAATTCTCCAACCCTGGCAACATCCTTGTCAATCTTTTCTGAACCCTTTCAAGTTTCACAACACCTTTCAAATAAGGAGACCAGAATTGCACACAATATTCCAACAGTGGCCTAACCAATGTCCTGTACAGCTGCAACATGACCTCCCAACTCCTGTACTCAATACTCTGATCAACGAAGGAAAGCAAACCAAACACCACCTTCACTATCCTATCTACTTGCGACTCCATTTTCAGGGAGCTATGAACCTGCACTCCGTCTCTTTTTGTTCAGCAGCACTCCCTCGGACCCTAAATGTATAAGTCCTGCTAAGATTTGCTTTCCCAAAATGCAGCACCTCGTATTTATCTAAATTAAACTCCATCTGCCACTTCTCAGCCCATTGGCCCATCTGATCAAGATCCTGTTGTAATCTGAGGTAACCTTTTTCGCTGTCTACTGCACCTCCAATTTTGGTGTCATCTGCAAACTTACTAACTATACCTCATGTTCACATCCAAATCATTTATATAACCTCCCATGTTTGCTACCCTTACTGCGAAGGGCTACATTCGATTAGTTTTCTAATCACATGATGTACCTGAATGCTAATGCATCTACTCTGGCATAGAAACATAGAGGAGGGGTAGGCTGTTCAGTCCCTTGAGCCTGCACCACTATTCATCCATCATGGCTGATTATTGAGCTCAATACCCTAATTTCATCCACCCTCTCTCTCTCTCTTCTCTTTCCCCCCCCCCCCCCCAAAAATCTCATGATCCCTTTAGCTGCTTCCAGAAAACAATGTTTTGGCCTCAACCACTTTCTGTGGTAGAATTCTACAGGCTCCTCACTGGGTGGAAAAAAAATTCTTCTCCTCTGCCCCAAAATGTTTATTCCAATACTTGAGCTATGATCTGGACTCTGACCACCATCAGTCACTCTACTCCCTCTATAGCAAGAACATACTTCCTCAGATAAGGAGACCAAAACTGTGCACACTGTTCCAGGTGTGCCTCATCAACATCCTGTATAACGGCAGCAAGACATCGTTGTACCTGGACTCGAATGTTTTCGTTAACATACAGTTTGCCTTTTTTACTGCCTGCTACACCTGCACGGTTACTTAGTGACTGGTGTACCAGAATGCCCAGGTCACTCTGAACATTTCCCCCTCTCAACTTAGAGCCATTCAGATGATCTGTCTTTATATTTTTTGCTACCAAAGTGGTAACCTCCTATTTATCCAGATTGTACAGCATCTGCCTCTCACCAAATCCCTTAAGAGCTCTGCGGTCTCTTACTCTTTAATGTTCTATTCTTTCTGCCAAAATGAATACTTTCACATTCTCTTGTACTCCATTTGCCAATCTCTGCCAACTCCTTTAACCTTTCTTTTTTAAGAGATTTTTATTGAAAGAATTTTTATAAAATTACAACACCAAGCCAATGGAAAATATTACTGTGTATAACAAAAAACACAACTATACTCATGCAAAATAAGACGACAATCCGTAAAGTAATAAATAAAACAGCTCAGCCCAACAAAAGATTAGCTCCCAACCTCTCTGCGCATTGGGTATTACGCACTAATTTATTCAAAATTCATTCCTTCGAGGACGTCAAGTACGCTAGATCAAACTGTCATTGCTACACAAAAGCCCAAGTTAAGATGGCCATTTAACCTTTCTATAACAGAAGTTGCTGGAAAATCTTGGCAGGTCTGGCAGCATCTGAGGAGAAATCAATTAACATTTTGGGTCTGGTTACCCTTCCTCAATTCTTTTTAGAAAAAAAAGTATTATCAAGAAAATGTCCAGATCTGACGTTGACCAAACAATTCATCTTGGAAGATATTGCTGTTGCATCTCATCCTCCTTGTTATGAGGAGTAGTTTTCCAAAATGCTAGTTTATTTGATACTAATGTTTTATGTTTAGGGTCGGTTTACAATTGCAGCGAAGCATCACATATCAATAGCAGAGATTTACGAGAGTGAGTTGGTGGATATCGAGAAGGTAGGTATCTGACCAGCCCTGAGGAGTCCTGTTGAATTTGTGCTGAATATTCTGTTGAATATTTGTAATAGTTTTAAGTGTCAAACTAAATTGCCACGTCCCTTTTCTGTTTGAATACTTGAGGACAGATGGTTGCTGGGTGATTGGTGCTCGTTACTGAGATGTAGGTCAGGAAGGTCCCTTAGTGTGTTAAGTACAGATAAGTGTATAGAAAAACTGAGGCATTCTTCATGGGAGCAGACAATTAACCTCCCTGATACTGATGGACTTGCCTGTATGTTCTTGCACAGCAGCTGATTAGAACAGCTTGAATTTATACAGAGCCTTTAGTAAAACATGCCCTATCACCAAACAAACTTTAACACTGAACTACAAAGATTATGACAGAAAACCAATTAATTAATAATCCTTAAAGCTGATGCATGGGTGTGTGTTCTGGAGGAAATTCCTGATTTTAGGAAGCTAAAGACAAATGCCCCTGGTGCAGTTCATGATCTGAGATGGTCAAGAGACCAGAATTGAAAGAATACAAATCTCAGTAGGTTGTAGGGCTGGAAGTGGGAGGAAATGAAAGGAATTATTAACAAATCACTGACTGCATTGTCATCGAATAATAAGTTGCCATGTGAAATTGACTGAGTCAGCAGGATAATTGAAATGGCCTGCACAGGAAAATCCAAATCTCATGACTTTTTAAAAAGTATGTTTCACATTCAAAAAAATAGGAGAAACATTTATTGTTTCAAAAGTGTGCAACTTTTTAACTGCAAAGTTTCACTCTGTGGTCTGTGAACTGAGACTACTATTTGGTTGCTTCAGTGAAAATAGTTGAATTTTTACCTTTGCAGGCAATTGCACATTATGAACAAGCAGCTGATTATTACAAAGGTGAAGAGTCTAACAGGTGAGCAACATTTATATTACGAATGGGTGAGCTTGCAAAGAAGTTGGGGTTGACCGTGTCAAGCTGGTAACATGACTGGACTAGTTATCCAGAGGACTCGACTGATGGCCTATAGAGCTGGTGGAAATGAGATTCAACCAAAAAAGAACTCTGCAAATAAAAGCTGGTCTCAGTATGAGTGACCAAGAAACAATCCATTGATTTGTGAATAAACTAGGGTTGTTTTCTCTGGAGCAGCACAGACTGAAGGAGACTAGATAGAAGTCCGTAAAATTGAGATTCATAGATAAGCTTGACAGTAGAATCTTTTTTTTTTCCCCCAAAAGTTGAAATGTCTGATACTGGGTGCGTGCGTTTATGGTGAGAGGGAAAGTTCAAAGATGATGTGATGGGCAAGTTTAAGTGTGCTAGGTGTCTGGAAGATGATGCCAGGAGTGGTGGTAGAGGCAGCTATGACCGAGGCATTTAAAGTGCTTTTAGGTAAGCACACTAATATACAGGGATATGGACCAAGGGCAGGCAGAATGGATTTGTTTTGTTTTAGTGTCCTTTTTGGTATAACATCATGGAGCAGAGGGCCTGTTCCTGTTCTGTGGAAAACCCTAATTCGCTAAGTTCCTTCAGGGTTGAAAACTGTCATCTTTACCCAGGCCTGTGTGTGACAGGATCCATAACAAATGTGGTTGACTCATAACTGCCCAATTATGTTCTGAGGAAGCCATTTAGTGCCATTTGGGTGTGGGGAATAAACGTTGACCTTGTAACACCCATGTCCCATTAAAGGATAATGACTTGTGCCTCAAGCAGTTGGTTTTCATGTTGCTGTGGTCTCCCACCCAATTTTATCCTAGTTGTGTTCATTTTAGTTATCACTTACTATGCTGAAGCAGTGAGCTGATGGAATGGACTTGCACAAAGTTATTTTGCTTTTGGCTATCTTGTCCCCATATTGCGATGGAAGCTTATACATTCAGGGTTCAGTGTTAAATGTTGACAGAATGACCAAAAGTTGAGTGCAGTACGTGTGAATACACGGAGTTTGGGCTTGGCTTTCATTTTATATTTGTCATCTGGAGATATTTAGCCTGTTATCTTTTGCTCTGCAGTTCTGCAAACAAGTGCTTACTGAAAGTTGCTACGTATGCTGCGCAGCTTGAACAGTATCCCAAAGCTGTCGAAATATATGAGCAGGTGAGTGGGTGGGTTCATCCGGATGATATGTCTCCAGCT
Source organism: Chiloscyllium plagiosum (assembly GCF_037043375.1). Taxonomy (NCBI): domain Eukaryota; kingdom Metazoa; phylum Chordata; class Chondrichthyes; order Orectolobiformes; family Hemiscylliidae; genus Chiloscyllium; species Chiloscyllium plagiosum. Next base: position 6,369,031 of record NW_028270185.1, on the reverse strand, counting down.
GCTTAAACTGGGAGAATAGATTATTCTCGCTCTCATGTTTAGTTGACAGGTAATTGCTTTTGCTCTGTATTGTAGGAAGGTATCAATGAGATTAGGTCATTCAACCCCTGGAGTCCGATCCGTCATTCTAGATTGTGGCTGATCACTCCATATTCTCTCACTACCTCCATATCCTTTGAACATATCTAAAAGTGTCTGTGTCTCTTTTGTTTTTTAATCCCTGTCCTCACCGCACACCTAACAAATCTATATGTATAATGTGTGCTGTCTGCAATGTGCAATGCAGCCTTTCACTATGGCTGCTCTCTCAGCATCTTGCAAACCTGTGACCTTGCTCATGTAAAGTGACTAGGATAGAAAATACACGGTACGCCACTCCCTGCAAGTTCACCTCCAAGCCATTCCCCATTCCTTCAGTGTTGCTGGGTCATAACCCAGGAACTTCCTCCTGAATAGAATTGTGACACCACGTGGACTGCAGCAACTCCAAGAATGCAGCTCGCCCCGGTTTCTCAAGGAGCAATTAAGGATGGGCAATAAAGACTTGCCCAGCCAGTGACACCTGCATCCCATGAGCCATTTTTTAAAAATACTGTCCGTTGTGAGAGAAGTTCCTGACAACCACCGCAGCCTCCCAATTGCAATCCATTGACTTTTTCAAAAACTCTTCCTTGGGGTATAGACTATGCTGGCAAGGTCAGCGTTTGTTGCCCATTCTTGAACTGGATGACTTGCTCAGCAATCTCCGAGGGCTCTGAGTCATACTACACTGCTTTGTGTCTGGAGTCACATGGAGGCCAGACTTGGTAGGGATGGCAGACTTGTGTCCCTAAAGGACATTAGTGAACCACAGGAGGTTTTACAACACTAGGTGGAAGTCTCCCAGCTGCCATTAGGCCAGATGTTTTGATTCCAGGTTTTGACTGCATTAAGTTTCACCATCTGCCATAGTGGGTTTCAAATCCACATCTCCGCAATGTTAACCTGAGGTTCTGGTTTACTAGTCCACGACAATCTCACTCTCGCTATCTCTCCAAGAGAATATTTGTAATTTGGAGAAGTGTTGTTAGCAAAACCTGGGCAGGTTTGCAGTCTGCTCCTTGTTTTTGTTAGTCTGTCGTGTTGATACTTGATTCTTACGGTGAATTTGTGCATTTTACACCACAGGTAGGCACCACGGCCATGGACAGCCCACTCTTAAAGTACAGTGCCAAAGAATACTTCTTCAAAGCTGCTCTCTGCCACTTTTGTGTCGATATGTTAAATGCTAAGGTAAGTTGGCACCAGAGGAGTAATTAGATTAGATTCCCTACAGTGTGGAAACGGGCCCTTCGGCCCAACCAGTCCACACTGACCCTCCGAAGAGCAACCCACCCAGACCCATTTCCCTCTGACTCATGCACTTGACGCTGGGCAATTTAGCATGGCTAATTCACCTGATCTGCACATCTTTGGATTGTGGGAGGAAACCGGAGCACCCAGGGGAAACCCACAGACACCGGGAGAATGTGCAAACTCCACGCAGACAGTCACCCGAGGGTGGAATCGAACCTGGGACCCTGGTGTTGAGGCAGCAGTGCTGACCACTGAGCCATCATGTCTTTTGTCTTGTCTTTTTGCTGCTTCGTATATAGATTAGCAACTTTTATTGATCTAGTTGGTGGTTTAATACCAATGGGTATGGGAAATGTCACCTTGTATAATTGGAATAAGATTGAAGACACTCAGCATCTGAAAGTTTTTTTTTAATACCAGTTCCTGTGCTGGTTTTGAAGATGAAGAACATTAGAGCAGTGTGATTTGTTTTATTTTGAATAAGCAAGGAAAGAAATTTCAGCCTGGTGGAGAAGTGATGGTTCCTGTGGACTCCTGTGCATTTGACACACTTGCAGAAGCCTTGCAGGAAGCTGCAATTTATTTTCTTCAAAGTTAACAGTTTGAGAACAGCGCCTATCGAAATCTCAGGCAAATGTCTCCTCGCAACATCTACAAGTAGTCCTTTTGAGACCGTTTTTAATTTGGTAATATTTAAAACTTAAAATCCTGCTGTGAGGAAGATGTTGGGTCTGTGGAAGACCAGAGCATACCTCTTCTGTCCTTTGTTACTTTGCATTGTAGGTGTTTCTCCTCTTTTTGCATCTATTGAGAACAGCCTTGTCCAGTAGTGTAACTCCGTGCTTTTCACCAATTCACGCAGTTGGCAGTCACAAAATATGAGGAAATGTTCCCAGCCTTCTCCGATTCCAGGGAATGTAAACTGGTCAAGAAATTGCTCGATGCCTTTGAGGAGCAGAATGTCGATGGCTACACCGATGCAGTAAGTGGTTTGTGATTTCAATCAAAATGTGGATGAGGGAGGCTGAGGGGTTTGCCTGAGAGGTCTGCAAAATTGAAGCGTAGGTGGATAGACTTCTTCCCAGGCTGGAAAGTCAACTACAAGAGGGCACAGGTTCAAGATGAGAGGAGGAATGTTTTCCCACGGAGGGTGGTGGGTGCCTGGAATGCACTGCCAGTGGAGGTGGTGGATGCGGGCACATTAGCAACGTTAAGGTGTATCTTAATAGACATGAGCATGAGGCGAGCAGAAGGGTAGTTACCACACTAGTGATAAGTAGTGGATCTAAATAAGGGTTACAAATCTGTGCAGGCTCGATGGGCAGAAAGGCCTGTTCCTGTGCTGTATTGCATAATGTATGATGCTTGCTGAATTCAGAGTTCAAAATGTCTGAAATAGGTATGCGAAGCAACACATTGGATCAATGATGGAACACTCACTCTAGAGTCCAGCACAACCTGCGGTGATATTTCAGTGAAGTGCTCATTGATATTTCAATGAAGTGCTCAGGGACTGGGTTATTGGCAGGGAAGTTGAACCAGCAATGCAGCTACTGATTTGTTTCTGGCATACCAAACAATCCAGGGTTATGGCAGATGTTCTGTTTTGGCTCACTGGTTCACCAGTAAGAATACTGTTCTTTTTGAAAACAATATGCGCTGCATTTAACAGGTCCAAAGGAAAAGATGCTAATAAGTATTTGCAATACCTTCCTAATGTTGAGGTTGCAAACTCTTCTAACTGTGCCTTTTCACTGTCAGAGGTCCAACACGCTTTCTGATTGGGTCTTTCAGGGTTTAATATTGCATTCAACAACTTCACACGATGAGCACAGTTTTTGATTGGGAACAGGGGTGGGGAGTGTTGTGTCTTTGCTGTCTGCAGTGCGTGTGCATGTTCTGCTCAGACACTTTGTCTGTATGAACTCCTACAGCCATGGACACTACCTTTTGTCTTTTTGCACTGGGCATCCTCGCCATCTGTTCCACTTACTCCTCCCCCTGCCATTGTATTAAAAGGCATAATTTTTCAGCCCCCATCACTTGCTCTTGCACTCACTGTCTTGCTGTATGTGGCATCCAGGAGACAATGATGTGGCTCTGCCTCGCACCATGGCTGGGGTTTAATGAGCAGCCTGAGAGCCAGTGCCTCCAACAGTGAAGTGCTCCTTCAGTAACTGAGATGGGAGTGTCCATCTGAACTGCATCATCCGGAGTGGGGACTAAGACTTTCTAGCTCCAGGATTAGCGTTCTGTTTGAACTTAAAGAAAAGCATCGAAGCTGACTTTGTCCTCTCTTGTAGGTGAAGGAGTATGATTCCATCTCCAGGTTGGATCAGTGGTTGACTACAATGCTTCTTCGTATCAAGAAGACCATTCAGGGCGAAGAGAGTGATTTGCGTTAAGGAGTAATCATTTATATAATAGCAACTGAAGGGGAAAAATGTCAATCCAACCAGTGAGGGGGAGGGGGGGATGGATAAAGAATTTTTTTTCTTTAAAAACAGAATCAAAAACTATAAACTGCAAATCAAAGCTGCAGGGACATTCCAGAATTGGAAATTTTGGACAATTGTTTGGCATTTATTAGTCATGCCCAGCTGAACCTGTAAGCAAATGAGCTCTGTTTCTTGAAACAGTCCTGTTGTAAGCTATAACTTTTGCTCCCCCTCTTTTTTACACTATCCTTCTCACGTGTATAAATGGTGTTTGCTTGTTTTAAATTTATAGCATTAACTTGATAACAAAACTAGAGGAAGAGAAAATGCCTGGTGATTGCCCAATTCACTCCGCACAGTCTGTCAACATGCATTTTTCGTTTGTCGATTAGTAGATCACGGTCTTAAAATCCCATCTCAAACCAGAGTGCAGGCCTCTGGCAGGATTGTTTTTGGCTGTGATGCCTGCTGCCAGTTAAGTAGCCAGCTATTGAGGGCTTGTGTGTTCCTGCTGGGACAGTTTAGCTGAGAAATTGAGAGAAATGGTTTGAGATTTGGCCCAAGTGCGTGGTGGTTGGGGGGGGGGGGTGGTGTAACATTGTGCTGGTGGTAGATTAAGTTGTAACCTTTGTTTTAATCTGAAGTTTCCAGTATGCCACTCAGTGAATGCTGTTGAATATTGCTTTTTTTGGGGGGGGGGGGGGGGGGGGGGGTGTTTTCCCATTCGGTGCAGACATGTCATCCCATTACTTGGAGCTCTCGGGGCGATGTAGGTTTACTATGCAAAGAAATCTGATGGGATGAAGCCCAAATCTTAGATTGGCAAGTGTGTGCGTGTGTGGATTAGACATTCAGCCGATTGTAACCATTGTATAAATGCACAATATGATATTTTAGAATCTGAATAAATGAAGTTTCACCTAACACTTTTTGTTGTAACATTCAGTTAATCCCAACCAACACGACGTTAGGGTTTTGCATGCTTGATCTGTGATTTGTTTTTGCTGTAAAGTATTTGGACTGGGAGCCACGAGGGTTCTGGTTGAAGACAGAATGTGCTGGGATTCTCTGCTCCAGCTTGACTCCTTGTTGGTTGCAATAAAATGGCAGCCTTTGCAGACATTGCTGCCTTGATGTCCATGGAGTCCATTTCCTCAATCAAAATTAGTACAGAATTCTGCCAGTTTTCTCTAACTTAAGTTGCTTGCATTTTTATCTTTGAGCACCAGAGGGCAGGCTGGGGTCTGAGTTTCAGCTGCTCATCCAAACAGGACAACACTCCTCAGCAAGGCCCTGGAAGGTCAAAGTAGATCACTCTGCACACGTCACGTGATTGACTTTAGATTTTTTTTAAATGGCTCCAATCTTCATCCAAAAGGGCAAACTTACACCAGCACATAAATGTGCACAAACACTGCTTTGCAGGAACAACTGGGGTGAGCAGAGCTCTGTGCAGTTAAGTTTATCCAAATGCTGAGAGAATGTGTTCCATCATGGAGAAAGTCTCTCGGACCAGAGGGCACAGTCTCAGACTGAAGGGGTTCCAGTTTACACTGAAATTAGATTAGATTACTTTACAGTGTGGAAACAGGCCCTTCGGCCCAACAAGTCCACACCGACCCGCCGAAGCGTAACCCACCCATACCCCTACATTTACCCCTTACCTAACACTACGGGCAATTTAGCATGGCCAATTCACCTGACCTGCACATCTTTGGACTGTGGGAGGAAACCGGAGCACCCGGAGGAAACCCACGCAGACACAGGGAGAACGTGCAAACTCCACACAGTCAGTCGCCTGAGGTGGGAATTGAACCCGGGTCTCTGGCGCTGCGAGGCAGCAGTGCTAACCACTGTGCCACCGTGCCGCCCATAAATGAGGAACTACTTTTTAGGTTGTGTCTTTGGAGCTCCTTGCCACAGTTCTGAGAGATTCTAGATCCTAAAATAAACACAGGAAAGCAGCCATGAGAGGGGTCAGATCAACCATGGTCCTGAGAATGGAGGGGCTGAATGGTCGATTCCTCTTCCCATTTCCCATGGTCTTAACTACAAGAGACTGTGTGTAATTTTGTTGGCCATTTCTTGCACTCGTTTAGCAATCCACACTCCCTCTTGGTACCTGCATATTACTGTGGAACCTCTAATGGGTTGCATGGGGAAGATTAGAGTTGCTGTCAGTTAGCAGATACTGATGTGCGATGGTATGAACAAGTTGGACCAAAGGGTCTGTTTCCATTCTACCACCACTACGACTGTACAAGACACTACCTCTAAGTACAGCACCCTTACAAATATGAGGATCTCTGCAATTTCTTAATGTGATACTTGTTACACTGAGGTCCTATTAGGCCACTGCTCATGGCTATTATTACCAGAAAATCCACGCTTGTGGTATATCATGTTTATCTATCTTGTACTGACCTGTTCTCCTAGAGACAGGAGCAGGACAGTCAGCCTGCTCAGAACTTGCTCTGCCACCTCAGTCATAGAGATGTACAGCACAGACAGACCCTTCAGTCCAAATGGTTGTTTAAAAGGTGTCTTTAGCAATGGTTCCAACAAGGCTGTGACAACTGAGGGAGGGTCACTCAACCTGAAACGTTAACTCTGATTTCTCTCCACTGCTGTCAGACCCGCAGAGCTTTTTCCAGCAATTTCTGGTTTTGTTTCTGATTCCTAGCATCCACAGTCCTTTGGATTTTTATTGTAAGAACGTCCTTGCATTGAGGGGACAGTGGAGGGAGGGTACATTGCATGTGGCAGAATGTGATGTGTTCCATATCCTGTTGGCATACATTTGCAAAGATATTTTTTTCTCCCTTGACCCAGTTTATATTTGACAGCCAAGATGGAAACCAAGATATTTGTACTATTTTTGGGATATGGGCAGGACACTAGGGCATTTGGTGAAATATCAAGACTGTCCCATAGCAAAACCAGAGGCCCAGTCACACTGGATCATAAAGCGAGGGAGGAGAACTAGGCCATTCAGTCAAGATTAGATCCCTACAGTGTGGGAACAGGCCCTTTGGCTCAATGTGTCCACACCGACTCTCCAAAGAGTAACCCACCCAGACCCATTCACATACATTTACCCCTGACTAATGCACTTAAACTACATACTATGTTGCCCGTGGCATTCAGGGACATGGCCAATTCACCGAACCTGCACATCTTTGGATTGTGGAGGAAATAAGAGGAAGCCCACGCAGACACTGGGAGAATGTGCAAACTCCACACACGGTCCGCCGAGGCTGGGCTCGAACCCACATCCCTGGTGTTCTGAGGCAGTAGTTAGATTAGATTACAGTGTGGAAACAGGCCCTTCAGCCCAACAAGTCCACACCGACCCGCCGAAGCGCAACCCACCCATACCCCTACATTTACCCCTTACCTAACACTACGGACAATTTAGCATGGCCAATTCACCTGGCCTGCACATCTTTGGACTGTTGGTGTTAACTACTAAGCCACCATGTAGCCCCAGTCTGTTCTACTATTCCAGGATTTCATATCTAAAGCGATAGAAGTTTGCTTAGAAGAGATGAAACCAATTATTCACACTAACAAACATACAAAATGACTTGCAAAAATAGGCTTGCTTATGATTGCTGAAATGGAAGTCAAACTTCACATTGTAAAACATGACTGGAAAAATAAAAACATTGAAACAGGCCAATAGCAGTTTGCTATACAAGATTTTAGTTTAAAAAAACTGCACTATTAGTTTTCTTTTAGAATTTAATTGTTCTGTTTTTAATTGTTCATTGCTGTAGCAAGTCCTTACAATAAATGCACAATATTTAATGAAACAATGATAAGTGAGCAGAGGGCAAAATTGCTCCCACTTTTAAATGGATTACAAATCAGAGGGCACAATTTTAAGATGCCTTGTAAAGGAAGTAAATGTGGGGTAAGGAACTCTTTAACAACTAATAGTTTGAGGCTGGAATATAATGTCTGGAAGTATGGAGATAGGTTCAATTGAGGCATTCAAGAGGGCAGTGGATTATTATCTAAAGTGCCGGGTTACTGAGCAACAACCAAAGAACTGCAGATTCTGAAAATCTGAAACAAAACACTGTCTCAGGCCAGCTGCAGTGTTCTAGTGAAGTTCAGCACAAGCTGAAAGAACAGTACCTCGTTATCTAGATGGGGATCCTGCTGCTCAATATCAAGTTTAATTTTCAGGCCTGAGTGTCTTCCATGTCCTTTACCCACCCCAACGCCTTGTCATCAGAGTCTGCTTTCTTCAGAACCAACCCATTTCTGTCCACTGATGGTCCTATTTTCAGCATTTCTGTCTCCCTAGCTCATACCATCTATTCCTTTGTCTGCTCAACTGCTTCCCCCCTCTCTCTGAGCTCCATCTCCACCTTTTATCCACTCCCTTTTCACACCAGTCTTCAGCATAAATACCACCTTTTTCCTAGCTACAATGAGTTCTTTTTTTAAATAGCTATTTTTATTAGAAATTTAACATTTTTACAAGTTTACAAAATAAACAAAACTCTCAAATATAAACATTGATATACAATTAAATCAAATACACAATAGCCAAAATTTAACAAAAGAAAAAACTGAAAAAGAAAAAAAAACAAAACTCAACTATCTACTAATCTAACCTACAACTAACCAGAGTGTATATTTAAGTCTCTTACATGCTCGGAATGTGTTAACATCAGATGTACTAAAACCCGTATTCGTGCGGGATTCCTCTCCCAAGGAGTCCCGGACCAGCCAGGTTTGTAATCTCAATTAAATAAAAGCCCTTGTTAGGATAGCTGAAATATCTGTATTTATGTAATTCAAGAAGGGCTGCCATATTTTATAAAATAATTCAGTCTTTCGGTGCACCATATTTGTAAGGAAGTCAAGGGGAATACATTCCATAATTATTCTGTGCCAATTTGAAAGTCCAGGGGGGCCCTCAGCCACCCAGTTCACCAAAATATTTTTCCTTGCACAGAAAGAAAGAATAGAAAATAGTCTCTTCCCGTACATGTCCAGGAAGGGAAAGTTCGAAAAGCCCAAAAGGAGAGATACAGGGTCCACTTTAATTTCCGTTCCTAAAATTTCTGTCAGGGTACTTGCTACTTTAGTCCAATATCTACAGATCTTATGACAGGTCCATAGGCAATGTACAAGAGTGCCCACCTCTATTTTGCATTTGGGACACATTGGAGATGCTCCTGCCTTAAATCTTGCCAGTCGAACTGGTGCTATATGGGCCCTATGAAGTATCTTCAGCTGGATAGCCTGGGACAATGAGTTCTTAAGTGTCACTGGACTCGAAAAGTTAACTCTACTTCTCTTCAGATACTGCCAGACCTGAAATTTTCCAGAAATGTTGTTTTATTACACGTGCTCGGAGAGCAGTACTGAGTTGGAGATGCCTGTGTTGGACTGAGGTGTGCAAAGTTAAAAATCACAACAGGTTATAGTCAGAGACCAATACAGTCATGATGACCTGAACAGCCTCCTGCATTCGAACGATCGTCTGATAGTGAATTCCAAATATTTAATGTGCAGCCTGGTTTTTTTTTTAAAAAAGATTAGATTACATACAGTGTGGAAACTGGCCCTTCGGCCCAACAAGTCCACACCGCCCCGCCGAAGCGCAACCTATTTATATCCCCACCCATACCCCTACATTTACCCCTTACCTAACACTACAGGCAATTTAACGTGGCCAATTCACCTAACCTGTACATCTTTGGACTGTGGGAGGAAACCGGAGTACCCGGAGGAAACTGCAAACTCCACACAGTCAGTCGCCTGAGGCGGGAATTGAACCCGGGTCTCTGGCGCTGTGAGGCAGCAGTGCTAACCACCACGCCGCCCACTGTGCCTGCTAGTAAGTTACAACGCAGCATTTTTGTTAGGGACGTGTCACTGACAATAACAAGACGCCATTTTTGATAGGGGCATTTAAACAGATTTGGTAAGCCGCCATCTTTAAATAGAGGCGCATCGCATGGACGGAGGGAACGCCATCTTTGATAGGGGCATTCTTCCACACGGCGCAGTCGCCATCATTGATAGGGGTATAGATCAGGGCGACTGTCCTGCCTATCCTATGCTGCTTGACTTGCTCCACGTTTCATCGGCTGACTTTCCAGCATCTGCCGTCCACACCATCTGCAACTAAGGGTAGTTGTCAGCAATGGACCATGTTTAATTTCGGCATACCGTTGGTGTGATGCCACATTTGATGTGGGCGTGTTATAGAAGCCGACGTGTCGCCATCTTTGATCGGGGCGTGTTGCGTCATCCGACGTGACGCCATATTTGTTAGGGACCTGTCAAAGAAACCGATCTGCCGCCATCTTTGATAGGGCGTGTCATTGGTGTCAGCGAGGCGCCATGTTTATTAGGGGCAGGTCTTCGGGACGCCATCGTTGATAGGGGCGTGTCGTGGAAGGCGACAAAACGCCATCCTTGTTATGGGGTTAAAAATCTCCCAACGCCAAGTTGTAGTCCAACAGGTTTATTCGGACGCACTAGCTTTCGGAGTGCTGCACCTTCATCAGGTGGTTGTGGGGGCGGAGGGGGCGTACCTTCGAGACGCCATCATTGATAGAGTCGCGTCATGAAAGTCGCCGGGCGCCATCTTTGTTGGGGGCGCGTCGGGGAAGCCGTTGGGACGCCATCTTTGTTAGGGGCACGAAGGTCGTCTTCACGCGACGGTGAATTGAGTCGAGTGAGGATGGGCCGAGGGGTCCTGGAACCGAGGTCGATGTAACTCTCCTTCCCCGCCCCTCCCCTTCCTTATGGAAGGGCCTCCGAGCAGTTTGTACGGTTCCTGCCCCTTGGTGGAGGACAGTTTCAGCCGCCTGTCCTCCCAGAGCAACATCTACGGCCTGAGCGCCTTCCCCAGGCCTGAGGGAGGCTGTGACCTCCTGACCGCCACCCTCAAGGGAAAGGTCATCAACTTCAGATACCAGACCCCCCGCCAGAAGATCCGGCCCCTGGCCAAGGAGGTGCAGTTCACCTACATCCCAGGTAATGGAGAGTGACCCTGTCCCTCTGCCCCACCCCCATCCCCACCCCACTCCCTCAACTGACCACTCATTGTCCAGGCAGAATGGCCGGAGGGGCACCTGGACATACAACTGGTGTGGACAGGGTAGGTGCAGCTCACCTACATCCCAGGTAATGGAGAGTGACCCTGTCCCTTTGCCCCACCCCCATCCCCACCCCACTCCCTCAACTGACCACTCATTGTCCAGGCAGAATGGCCGGAGGGGCACCTGGACATACAACTGGTGTGGACAGGGTAGGTGCAGCTCACCTACATCCCAGGTAATGGAGAGTGACCCTGTCCCTTTGCCCCACCCCCACCCCCATCCCCACCCCCTCAACTGACCACTCATTGTCCTGGCCGGAGGGGCACCTGGACATACAACTGGTGTGGACAGGGTCGGTGCAGCTCACCTACATCCCAGGTAATGGAGTGTGACCACCTCCTCTGACCCTGCACCTTGGTCAGCTCAGAATTCCTTCTGAACTGACCACTGATTGTCCAGGGAAACTGGCCGGAGGGACTTGCAAGTGGACAATGTAGGTGCAGCGAAGTGGTTCACCCACATGGGGGAAGAGGCTAGGATCAGAGGACGTCATCTCGGAGTAAGTGGCCGCGCATTTGAAACAGAGATAAAGAGGAATTTTCTTGTGTCAGAGGGTAATGAATCTGTGGAATTCTTCACAGCAGAGGGCAGTTGAGGCTGAATCATTAAAGTATACTCGAGGTTGAGATGGACACAGTGGCTCAGTGGTTAGCACTGCTGCCTCACAGTGCCAGGGACCCAGGTTTCAATTCCACCCTCTAGGTGACTGTCTATGTGGTGTTTGCACATTCTCCCAGTGTCTGTGTGGGTTTCCTCCGGGTGCTCCGGTTTCCTCCCACAGTCCGAAGATGTGCAGGTCAGGTGGATTGGCTGTGGTAAACGTGGGGTTTAAATCGGAGGGTCAGCACATGCTTGATGGGCTGATTGGCCTCTTATCTGCACTGCAGGGACTCTGTGATAGATTTTTAATCAGTAAGGGAATCAAGTTGGAGGAGAAGGGGCGGGGTGTTGACCGTTGCTGCTTCAAAGCTCACAATTTCAAAATCTCAGTTTGCAACTCCACCTGAGGTGCCAGTGTTCACCTTAGGAGACGATGCTCCCAGCTCCTGCCTGTGGATTCCCAGAATCCTCCAGTGTCTAGCTGCCCATGCTGGAATGATTTAAAATGGGGAATGCACAGGAGGCCACAGAGTTCGAGGAGTTCAGGAAGGTTGTAGGGGTGGAGGAGATTAGGGAAGGTTGAGGACATGGAATGACTTAAAAATGAGCATCTTGAAGTGAAAATGTTGCCTTGACAGGGAGTCAGCAAACACAGCAATGATAACAGGGCAGGACTTGGTGTGAGTTAGAGCACAGACAATATGTGGGAGACGAGTCAGGATACTTGCGTTTATCTAGCACCTGTCTTGATATGCCAAAGTGCTTCACAGCCAGTGGAACCACCGATTTGTCTTTAAGTGGGATTGTTGTCGTAATGTAGGAAACGCAACAATGGGATAAGTGAGCAGATAATCTATTTAAATGCTGTTTCAGGGATGGATAATGACTGGGAGATCTGTCCTGCTATTATCATATGGTCTTCTGCATTCAATTGAGAGGCAGACCAGAGGCCCTGGTTTAACATCTCCTCCAGAAGAATTTTGTTGGTGGTGGAATGAGAAAGGTTATCATGGTGCTTGAGGCTGGGTTTAAGACTAGAAACATAGGAGACTATAAAATGAGGGAGTGCCAGTTATGTGAGAATAACATAGGGGACCTGCAGGAGGTAAGAGATGGTCAAGGCACTTGCAGTGTCTGAAAACCATGAGGCAAGAGGTGTAAGAGTCTTGGGGCTTGAACACAGGATGGATGCAATCTGCTCAAAACCTGCACCATGGATCCAGAGAGGAGTGTAAGAGATTGAGAGCTGGGTGTGTGACGTTGTGGAAATTCTTAAAATTGACCTTTTCCGTTCCCTCCTCAGTGGACGCAGAAATCGTATCTATTGATGCTTTCAACAAATCTGCACCGAAACGAGGTCTGGTTGTGGGAATAACCTTTATCAAGGTGAGGTCGCTGGTACTTTGCAAACTGCACGCTGGGTTCCAGTGGAAAGAGCTATATAGTTAGAAATCTTTCCTTTTAAAACAAAATGCTTCTCAGTTTAAGAAAGAATTGACTTTTGTTTATTATTATGTGGGACGTGGACATCACTAGCAAGATCAATATTTGTTGCCCATGCTAAACTACTACTTAATTACTTTGTACATAAAGGTATTTTTATGAATATACATAGTCACTAAAACAGTGAAAACAAAAATGCTGGAAATTACAGCGGGTCAGGCAGCATCCATGGAGAGAAGCAAACTAGCATTTTGAATCTCAAATCTCCGTGGATGCTGTATGACCTGCTGTGATCTCCAGCATTTTTTGTTTTCAGTACAGATTCCAGCGTCTGCAATAATTTTCTCCAACTTAGTCACTAAATCAGTTTGGTTCTGTACAGTAGCATGTGAAACAAACATTGGAGTTTGACTTTATCCAACGAACAAACCCGAGGCATTTCTTTCTTGCATGAGATTATATTCGAGGCTCAAAGAAATCTGATGACTGTGCATTGCCCATCCTTAACTGCCCTTGAACTGATGGTGTGTTAGGGCTATCTCGGAGGGCAGTTGAGAGTCAACCACATTGCTGTGGGTTTGGAGTCACATATTGTCCAGCCTGGGTAAGGATGGCAGTGACAAATCATTGCCGGTTACCATTTCTGAGGCTGACTTTATATTTTCTCTATTCATTTTAATGTAAATTCCATCTGTTGCCCTAATCGGATTTCACTCCCGTGTCCCCAGGGATTAGTCTGCATCACTGGACTCCTGAACTCATGACAGAATGCTGCTTCGTCACCGTTTCCTCTTTTCAATGGAATCTGGCAGAATCTCAGCAGGTCACAAAGTGTGTGATGGCCAATGAATACAGTCACGTGCTCGATGATGTTAAATGCCTGGGATCCTGAGCTCCACTTCACTCTGAGGTTGATTGTTGTTGCTGCTTTTATTTTCCACAGGACTCTGGCGATAAGGCAAGCCCGTTCCTCAACATCTATTGCGACTACGAGCCGGGATCTGAGTACAATTTGGACTCCATCGCCCGTGAGTCAATGTTTGATTTGTTTTTTGGCTCTCGGTCGATTTTAAGCAAGTCCCCCCTGGCCCCAGCCTCTGGGTCTGAGGGTTTCATGTCTAGGCCAGGAAGATGACTACTCTGACAATGCAGCACTCCTTTGGTACTGACTGGGGGAATAACCTGAACTTCACTGTTCCTCAGGGACCCGTGACCTCCGACTGCAGTTAGCACTGCTGCCTGACAGCGCCAGGGACCTGGGTTCGATTCCAGCCTCAGGCGACTGTGCAAACTCCACACGGACATTCTCCCCTTGTCTGCGTGGGTTTCCCAAGGCCAATCCACCCTAACCTGTACATCTTTGTGAGTACAGGTTAGGGTGGATTGGCCTTGGGAAATTGTCCCGTAGTGTCCGAGGATGTACAGGTTAGGGTGGATTGACCATGGGAAATTGTCCCGTGGCCATCCGGGGATGTGCAGGCTCAGGTGGATTGGCCATGGGAAATTGTCCTGTAGTGTCCAGGGATGTACAGGTTAGGGTGGATTGGCCATGGGAAATTGTCCTGTAGTGTCCAGGGATGTACAGGTTAGGGTGGATTGGCCATGGGAAATTGTTCTGTAGTGTCCAGGGATTTACAGGTTAGGGTGGATTGGCCATGGGAAATTGTTCTGTAGTGTCCAGGGATTTACAGGTTAGGGTGGATCGGCCATGGGAAATTGTTCTGTAGTGTCCAGGGATTTACAGGTTAGGATGGATTGGCCGTGGGAAATGATCCCGTAGTGTCCTGGATGTGCAGGTTAGGGGAATTGGCCATGGGCAATGCAAGGTTATAGGGATGGGTCTGGGTGGGATGCTCTTCGGAGGTCCGGTGTAGACTCAATGGGCTGAATGGCCTACTTCCACACTGTAGGGGTTCTATGATTCTGGCCTCAGGGCTGAGAGTGCGGACCACTGTTGATGCTTTCCATGTAATGGGGTAGGCAGGTTAAGGGGTGGATGGCTCAGAGTGCGTGAGGGTCACGGTGATGGTACCAGCTTAACCTGGTACGGACGGGGGGGACGCTGAGGGATTTTAACTGTATTCTGCGATGATTCTCTTTTGCAGAGAGTGGGCACTAACCTGTGCTTCTGTTTTTACAGAAAGTTGCCTTAACCTGGAACTCCAGTTCACCCCCTTCCAGTTGTGCCATGTGGAGTAAGTGCCTCTTTGCTTCACTTCCTTAGGTGCCCCCTTTTGGGTTAGAAACTAAACCCAAACAAATACAAAATAATTCTGATCCGCTGCCTTCCCATAAGCCCGAATGATATACGAGCAGAATTAGGCTATTCTGGGGTGTCATGTTGCGGCTTTATAGGATGTTGGTGAGGCCACTTTTGGAATACTGCATTCATATCTGGTCTCCCCACTATAGAAGAGATGTTGTGAAACTTGAAAGGGTTCAGCAAGGATGTTGCTGGTACTGGAGGGTTTGAGCTATAGGGAGAGGCTGAATAGGCTGGGCCTGTTTTCCCTGGAGTGTCAGACGCTGAGGGGTGACCCTTAGAAAGGTTTATAAAATCATGAGGGGCGTGGATAGGGTGAATAGACAAGGTCTTTTCCGCGGGCGGGGAGACCAGAACTAGACGGCATTGGTTTAGGGTGAGAGGGGAAAGATATAAAAGGGACCTAAGGGGCAACTGTTTCCCACAGAGGGTGGTACGTGTATGGAATGAGAGGAAGTGGTTTAGGCTGGAGCAATTACAACATTGAAAAAGCATCAAGATGGGTACATGAATAGGAAGGGCTCCGAGGGATATGGGCCAAATGCTGTCAAATGGTATTAAATTAGTTTAGGACATCTGGTCAACATGAACAGGTTGAAATGAAGGGTCTGTTTCTGTGCTGTACCACTCTCTGACTATAACGCCCTTACATTCTCCGTGGTTTACAAAGATGCCCAAATAATGCATCTCCGGTCCCTCTCAGGAATCCAAATTCACCAGAAGTTCAAGCCTCCCAACACCAACAAAAGCGACTCTGCACCATTGGTCGAGTAACTGTAGTTAAGCTTGAATTTCTCACCAGTGGTGACCAGTGCCTCTATTAGTAATTATGGCTCCCCACTGTGTTCACGACAACTCTATGACTTGGCCTCCTATGACAATGAGTTCCGCAGATGTGGTGGAGGCGTTGGCCTAGTGGTATTGTCATCAAACTGTTAATCCAAAGACCCAGACTATATTTTGGTAATGAGGGTTCGAACCCCAGAATAATAGACGGTGGGAACTGAACCCATTAAGAAATAAAAGTGATGACCGTGAATAAATTGTCAGGAAAAACCCTTCTGGTTCACCTAATGCCTTGAGGGAAGGAAACTGCCATCTTACCTGGTCTGGCCTACATGTGACTCCAGACCCACAGCAAATGTGGTTAATTGTGAACTTCCCTCTAATTAATTAGGAATGGGACAGCAACACACTCATCTCGTCAATGAATTAAAGATTCCCCACCCTCTGGCTGAAGAAATCCCCCTTCATCTCAGTTCTAAAGGGTTGTCCCTTCACCTTGAGACTGTACCCTAGTCTTTTCTGTTAGCGGGCAGCGAGGGATGAGCAATAAGTGCGTACTGACCGATTCCTCCAGACGAGGAGAAAAATTAATATGCAGTTGAGTATTGAACTGCAAATCATTCACTGGCAGGGAGTGTGGATGAGAGTGATTCCTGCTCAGGCACGGGAAGGAGAAAACATTTGGTGTTTGGATCATCACCGTCCAAACCTCCAGGGATGTGCACATGTGGTGCAGCGGTGGGGTCCCTATCTCTGAGCCAGGAGGCCTGGGTTCAAATCCCACCTGTTGCAGAGGGTGAGTCATAACATCCTTAAACAGGTCAATTTTAGAAACTGTCTCCAACAGTTCAGTTTGTAATGTGCAGTGCCATAGCAACCCCAATCCTTTGGCAGATCAGTTTGCACTGACAGCGGGCGTGGTATTAGATTGGTGCCAACGTACAGGAATTTGACCCCCATTTTGGCTGGAGTAAATTTGGAACCTCTGTGCCCCTTGTCGGCAGCCTGGTGTAGGCAGCAGCACTGAGAGTCTGAGCTGCTGTCCAACTAAGAACCCCTGTAGTTTATCCAACAATGTAGCTTACAAGGAGAGAGTGAAAAGTACACCATTGAAATACTCGGGCTGTGTTGTGCACAGCGTTTGCTCGATGACCCGTGCTGCTGCTGTAGTGACTGCCCAACCTTGATCAACCCCTGAGGTTTCCCCAAGTGGTGGTCAGGAACCCGAGTGGGATCACGAGCTGACGTTTTGGGGACCCGCAAGCTCCCAGCAGCAATGGGCACCCGACACCAGTAAAACTGGGAACTGGTGTCGCATTTCATTGTTCCAGTGTGGGTCATTTCCATTTGTGTGCCTTCTCCTGCTGCCCGCTGGGGAGGGGCTGTGCCAACTTTCAGTGTTTGGAAAGCACTGTCCTAACTTACCACAGTCTGAATCTTCAATCAACTGAGCGATGCCTTGAGCCCTCAGGATTTGGAGGAGCCGGTGTTGGACTGGGGTGGACAAAGTTTAAAAATCACACAACACCAGGTTATAGTCCAACAGGTTTATTTTGGAGCGCTGCTCCTTCATCAGTGGTCCTTCATCACCACCTGATGAAGGAGCAGTGCTCCGAAAGCTAGTGCTTCCAGATAAACCTGTTTGACTATAACCTGGTGTTGTGTGATTTTTAAGTTTAAGCCCTCAGGTGTTTGAAGGAGAGAATTGCTGATTTCTGTGACCTGTGTGAGGAAGACCTCCCCGATTTCACTCCTGAGTGACCTGGCATTAACAACAGGGCAGGGGCAGGGTGGCTGTTGTTGTCTTCCCCCGCCCCCTGGCCGACTTCACATTTCCCTTTTCCACATTCCAGGATCCAGGAACGGCAGCAGCGAGAGACCGTGTTCCTGCTCAGTGGCCACGACCACCAGATCCACCTGTACAAAGAGGTGAGCCCTTCCCCCATCCAACTGCGGCTCAGTTTCGCATCTTGTCAATTTCCCCGAGTGACCGCTGCCTTCTGTCTCTCTCCTTGTCTCACAGAACGAAACGCTGCATCAGTTTGAAGAAAGGCCGACGGGATTAATATTCCCCGAGTTAACAGGCCTACCCAGCCAGTAAGACCTCAGCATTGCTCGCACTGGTACATTGCGCGTGGACCTTGGGATGTTTTAGGTTAGGCCACAGCTCCGTGGCTCTCTGTGTGTTGCTCACAGATTCTCTCAGTAGAACCAGGAGAAGGAGGAGGCCATTCCGCCCCTCAGGCCTGCTCCGTCTTTCAGTACGATCATGGCTGATCTCATCTCAGCCTCAACTGTGCTCTTTCAACCCTTTACTAATTGAAAACCTGTCTATCTCCTCTGGTCCTCCTTCATGGCTCAGTGGTTAACTCTGCTGCCTCACAGCGCCAGGGACCCAGCTTTGATTCCACCCTCGGGCGACTGTCTGTGTGGAGTTTGTGTCTTTTCCCTGTGTCTGCGTGGGTGCAGGTTAGGGTGGATTGGCCGTGATACATTGTCCATTATGTCCAGGAATGTGCAGGATAGGTGGGTTAGCCAAGGGGAATGGAGGGTTACAAGGGGGTGGGTCTGGGTGGGATTCTCGTCGGACGGACGGTTGGTGTGGACTTGATGGGCCAAATGGCCTGCTACCACACTGTAACGATTCTATGATTAAATTAACTGTGTCCCACCATCTGGGAGAGTGAGTGCCTTGGAGAGGAGTAATTTCTCCGCACCTCTATTTTAAATCCGCCACCCCTTATCTTAAAACTGTGTCCTCTCGATCCAGACTCCCCAACTTGAAACATCCTCTCCACGCCTCCGTTGTCGATCCCCTTGTAGTATCTTACAGATCTCACTTAAATCTCTCATTGCTCTAAACTCTAGAGGGTATGGGCCTGAACTGCTCAATCTCTCATCACATGACAAATCCCTGGAGTCAATCTCGTGACCTACCCCTGACTTGCCTCTGGCTCCCTTTGAGTCTCATGTGCTGTCACTTTTGGCTTGTGTTTTTTTTTGTCATCTCACTAGATGCCGTGGGAAGTGAGTGCTAATGCCTGTTTATCTCATGACAGTGTCCTCTGGCTAGATGTGGTCAATATTCCGGATTCGACCAGACGGTTGACAGCGTTTGGTTGTCAGAATGGGTTTGTGGGGATTTCTCACGTGGATCAGGAATCGAAAGGTCAGAACTGGACTGTTGCCGATCGCGACTAGACCCCATCCCAACCTCTTCCCTGGCACTGTCGGCCCTACTTTCAGCTCACTACCTTTTTTGAGGTCTGGAATCTCCACCTGCCCCAGTTTGTCTTGCTTCTCCCTTGCCCCATGTCTCAGGCTGCCCCCTTTCCCCACCCCGCTCCCGGTGTTTGTGCATGTTTCTCACCCACTGTCTCCATTTGAAGTCCAGTTGTTCTGCAGAGTTGGGATGTACAACAGGATGGGCCGATTTCCACTGTCCTGCTCTTCGGGTTACCCACTGAGAACAGTGAGGGCTATTCAACCGGGCAAGGAGCACTGAGTGTCGGTGAGTGAATGAGAATGGGCCTCAATACCTTGACCGGCAAAGGTACAATGTTCACTCTACAATGATTTGTTTTAACACAAGTGCCTCGCTCTTTCTCTCTCCTTCTATAAGGTGTTCTTTAAAACCTACCATATATATGAGTCATAGAGATGTACAGCATGGAAACAGACCCTTCAGTCCAACTCGTTTATGCCGACCAGATATCCCAACCCAATCTTGTCCCACCTGCCAGCACCTGGCCCATATCCCTCTAAACCCTTCCTATTCATATACCCATCCAAATGCCTTTTAAATGTTGCAATTGTACCAGCCTCCACCACTTCCTCTGGCAGCTCATTCCATTTACGCACCACCCTCTGTATGAAAAAGTTGCCCCTTAGGTTTCTTTTTTTTATATCTTTCCCCTCTCACCTTAAACCTATGCCCTCTGGTTTTGGACTCCCTGACCCCAGGGAAAAGCCTTTGTCTCTTTATCCTACCCATGCCCCTCATGATTTTATAAACCTTGATAAGGTCACCCCTCAGTCTCCGACACTCCAGGGAAAACAGCCCCATATACTTGAGTAATAGTTGATCTCACGTAAAAGTCAACCCCCTACTTTTGGCTAAATAACCTGGAATTTTCCACACGTCTCGTGTAAAAGTCGGCCCTAGTTCTTCACAGGTAACAGATCAGTGTTAATGTGAGTCAGTGTGCCGGCCGTCACATCCCACTCCAGCTTTCTAGTCTGCTGGTTGTTCTGATCCACTCCCTGTCTTCCAGTCCTCTGGCTGTTGGCTTCCACTCTGGGTTTTCATGATTACCATAATTCGTTATTTTTCTCCCTTTAATTCATTTAGAGATTGGCTGGGCTTCTGCTAATGGTACAGTATGAATTTCAGCCCCTCAAAAATAGTATCCATGTAGTAGTCAATAAATAGCTATAAATTCTGTGTATTACAATCGTGTACTCCACAACCACCTGGTGAAGGAGCAGCGCTCCAAAAGCTAGTGCTTCCAATTAAAGTTGTTGGACTATAACCTGGTGTTGTGTGATTTTTAACTTCATAAATTTAAAGTAAGTCAAAAAAGGATTGACTATTACTCGAGTATGCAGAGGAGCCTCAATTATCCAAAGGACACGTGGGGAGTATTCCATTTGGTCAGTCAAATTCTGGATAGCGTGGTGTAGCTGAGCATTGGGACCATGCGATCTTACCAGATATTCGGATAATCAAGGTTCCTCTGTATACTGTGTGTGGATTTAAAGTGGCTAAGTGTTTAGCACTACTGTCTCACAGCATCAGGGACCCAGGTTCGATTCCAGTCTCGGGCCACTGACTGTGTGCAGTTTGCACCTTCCCCGCCCCCCCCCCCACCCCGCCAATCCAAAGATGTGCAGGTTAGGGTGGATTGGCCGTGGGAAATTATCCATAGTATCCAAGATGCGCAGGCTCATTGGATTATCCATTGGCAATGCAGGGTTACAGGTAGGTCTGGCTGGGATGCATTTTGGAGGGTCGGTGTCGACTCGATGGGCCGAATGGCCTGACTCCCCACTGTCAGGACTCAATGTCTTTGGCCAAATGTTTGGTTATTCATCGCTAATAATTCCTTCTACAGCTCTGATGTAAATTCCACACATTCTTTCTGTGTAAAAAAACAAAATTGCCCCTCGTGTCTTTTTTAACTCTCTCTCCTCACACCTTAAAAATGTGCCCTAGTCTTGCAATCCCCTACCCTGGGGAAAGGACAGCTACCATTATCTCTGTCTATACCTCGCATTATTTTATAAATGTCTATAAGGTCACCTCTCAATCTCCTACGCATCAGTGAAAACGTCCCCCAGCCTTTCTCCACAACTCAAACCTTCCAAACCCAGCAACATCCTGGGCAATCTCCTGAACCCTCTCCAGCTTAATAATATCCTTCTGATAACTGGGCGACTTCTTCGGAGATGTGCCTCGTTCTCATTGGCACAGGGTTAGATGCCAGTCTCTGTGGATGTGGGTTGTATGCTCATAGTGCACGCCCTGAAATGCTGAGATCAACCCAGAGGTTCTTTGGAGCAGACTGAAGTCACCAGGTACCCCCTCTCTGAGATCAAAGCCAAGAATTCTCATCTAGTCTGTTCAGCAGGTTTGGTAAGATAGGATGCTGTATATGAGTGTGGTGAGATAACTAGTTAATAAGGCCATTAACAAAGATTAATCCCCCTTAATACACAGCTCACTGCTGCCTAGCAAGAATCCTACCTCCGCACCCAGGGCACACATGTCGTTGAGCCCTGGGGAGTTTTATCGAACAGAGAGACCTAGGGGTCCAGGTACATAATTCTTTGAAGCTTGCATCACATATAGACAGGTGATTAGGATGGCATTTGGGACACTTGCCTTCATTGCCTTTGAGGGCAGGAGTTGGGACGTCATGTTGAGGTCGTAAAGGACATTGGCGAGACCTCTTCTAGAGTACTGTGTCCAGTTCTGGTCTCCCTGTTATAGGAAGGATATTAAATTGGAGAGGACTCAGAAAAAACTTACCAGGATGTTGCTGGGAAGGGGGGTTTGAGTTGTAAAGAGGGGCTGGGACGTTTTTCATTGGAGCGCAGGAGGTTGGGGGGGTGACCTTACAGAGGTTTCTAAATCATGAGGGGCATGGGTAGGGTGAATGGCCAAGGTCTTTTCCCTAGAGTGGGGTAGTCCAGAACTAGAGGGCATAGGTTGAAGGTGAGAGGGTAAAGATTTAAAAGGGACCTGAGGGGCAACCTTTTTCAATCAGAGGGTGGTACGTGTATGGAATGAGCTGCCAGAGGATGTGGTGGAGGCTGGTTCGGGTACAACAGTTTAAAAGACTTTTGGATAAGTTCATGAGTAGGAAAGGTTTAGAGGAATGATTAGAGTGGTGCTGGAAAAGCACAGCAGATCAGGCAGCATCCAAGGAGCAGGAAAATCTTGACTCTAATGTCCAGCATCTGCAGTCCTTATTTCCGCTTAAGGTTTCGAGGGATATGGGCCAAACGCAGGGAAATGGGACGAGTCCAGTTTGAGAAACCTGGTCGGCAGGGACAGGTTGGACCGAAGGGTCTGTTTCTGTGCTGAGTGATTCTAATTTGTTTCTCTGTATGCACCTCAGAAACAGGGCAACATCCAACCTTTCCAATTCCAATGTTTTCCTCTACCCCCTCCCCCCACCTTCTCTCTCTATTTACTGCAGATTCTGATGCAGCCAAAGCTGATGCCTCTTTGGAGAACTATAACCTGCTTGTGACCTCCGCCATCGAGCTCTCTGTAGTTTACAGGTGAGTCGTCTTGGCATTCAAAAGGGATGGGCACTGGGCTTGTTGGAGCCACCTTGATGCGTCACAGCAGGGCCATTGTCACTGTCAATCAGCAGTCCCTTCAGTACCAGGGTGTAAGGGGGAAGCCCAGTACATCATGGCCAGTCCCACGATGAAATTCCTGGGAAATTCATCCCTTAACTCCCCAAAACAGAAGTTCTCAAAGTGCTGCTCGTGACAGCACGGTGGCTCAGTGATTAGCACCGCTGCCTCACAGCACCAGGGACCCAGGTTCAATTCCAGCCTCGGGCCACTGTCTGTGTGGAGTTTGCACATTCTCCCTGTGTCTGTGTGGGTTTCCTCCCTGCAGTCCAAAGATGTGCTGGTTCGGGTGGATTGGCCATGGGAAATTGCCCTGTGGTGTCCAGGGACGTGCAGGTTAGGTGGGCTAGCCGTGGGGAATGCAGGCTTACAGGGATAGGGTAGGACAGTGGGCTGGGATACTCTTCAGAGGGTCGGTGCAAACCCGATGGTCTGAGTGGCCTCTGACCGCCCTATCGGGATTCTGCGATAAGGGCAATACCCCGTGGGAACAAACCGGGGACCGAGTGATGGCTACGGTGACCGAGTGACAGCTACAGCTCCCTCCCAACACTGCTGCTCTGGAGGAGCCAGTGCGTTCACCTCTCTTTCTCTCCCCTTGCAGGGATGTGCTGAAGAATGGCCTCAGTGATCAGGCCATCCTGCCAGAGAGTGACCAGTTCGACAGCGTCCTGTGTGCGCTGGTTACCGATGTCGACTTTGACGGGGTGAAGGAGATCCTCCTTGGCACCTATGGCCAGGTAACGAATGGAATGTCCCCCCTGCTTCTGATTTCCTGTATGTCCCTGCACCCCCGCTCCCATCATACCATCCCTGGAGGTGACATCCTGAGGGTTACCACTGACCAGAACCTCAACTGGACTCGCCAGAGTGGCTACAAGAGCAGCTCAGAGGCTGGGAATCCTGCTCCGAGTAGCTCCCCTCCTGTCACCCCAAGGCCTGTCCACCATCTCCAAGGCACAAGTCAGGAGTGTGATGGAATACTCCCCACTTTCCCTGGATGAGGGCAGCTCCAATACACTCAGCACCATCCAGGACAAAGCAGCCCCCGTTTCATTGGCACCACGTTCACTCTATCTATGACCCACGTTCAGTAGTAGCAGGGTGTACGTCTACACGATGCACTGCAGTAATTTACTAAGGCTCCTTTAGACAGCACCTTCCAAACCCACAATAACTTCTGTCGCGAAGATACATGGGAACACTACCCCCTGCCGGTTCCCCTCCGAGCCCCTCACCACCCTGACTGTGGAAACACATCACCGTTCCTTCACTGGGTCAGAATCCTGGAATTCCCTCCCTAAGGGCATTGTGAGTCAACCCACAACAGATGGACTGCAGCGGTTCAAGAAGGCAGCTCACCTCACCTTCTCAAGGGGGCAATTAAGGATGGGCAATAAATGCTGGGCCCAACCCGCGACACCCACGTTCCACGGTAATAAAAAGAAATGCTGTCCGCTGTCTGGACCCTGAACTCTGGAATACTCTCCCTAAACTGGTCTCCCTCTCCGTCAACCCTCTCCATCAACCCTGTCCGTCTCCTGCCTCACTCTCTCACCTTCTTTCAGCTTCTGCCTGAATGATGCGTCTCTGACCAAAATGTTTGGTCACCTGCCCTAATTATCTCCTTGTGCAGCTCAGGGCCTTGGAGCTAAAACACAAAGTTAAAAACGCTATTTCCATGCCCATTGTTTGTTGTTGACCTCCCATGTGACCTTGCTTCATCGTTGGAAAATAATGTCACTTCTCACTATATCAGCCTTTCTCAATGAGGATGGGACTGTAACGACATCTGACCCTTGTAACACCCCCTGGGCAGTGCCCGGATCACTCACGGTCACGTCTCCAGGTTTGGATTTAATTAACTACCGTTTAATGGTTCCTGCTGGGTCTCTCTTGCCATTCCCTCTTTTCTAAAATTGGCTTTCTTGCGATTCTGTCCTGATGAGTTTAATAAACAAATACCCTCCCACTTCACAGATTGTCTAGCTGTCAATTTCCACCCAGAAAGAATGGGGGAGATCAGCTGACTAGTCCAGAAGATGCCAGTCCTTGCCCTCCTGCCAGTAGGCACCGTCACCAGGCTAACCTGAGTGGGAATTCGGCCCCTCTCTCTCCGACTAGCCAGCAGCCCTCCTGCCAGTAGGCACCGCCACCAGGTTAACCTGAGTGGGAATTTGGCCCCTCTCTTTCTGACTAGCTAACAGTCCTCCTGCCAGTAGGCACCGTCACCAGACTAACCTGAGTGGGAACTTAGCCCCTCTCTCTCTGACTAGCCAGCTATTCTGACTAGCCCTGGCAGCAAGGTGACCTCCATTTCTGGAAGGGGCCGTGTGTCGTTTTTGCCTTTGCTCTGGGGTCTGAGCTTGCTTTCTCTTGGCAGGAGTTACTCTGCTACAAATCCTGCACCATGGGGGCCCCTGATCCCGAGGCTGTGGAGTCAGGACTCGCCCCCCGGCTCCGAGGTGAATTCCGGCTCCTGTGGAAAAGAAGTTTCCAGAGCCCCCTGCTCTCCTTGGCCTACGTCGACCTAACGTGTGACGGTCTCTCTGAACTCGCCGTCGGTTCTCTGAAGGGGCTGCACATTTTGCAGGTAACGGGCCCCGGTCTCCCTTCCACCCCCTTCCCACCTACGTGTCGTCATGGAAATCGGCTCCCACTGTGCTACCCTTCCTTCCCAAACATCTGAGTTCGAACTGGTATCTTTCCAGCACAGAGAAGATGGGCCAAAAGGCCTCCATCACTCTCGGGTTCTATACTTTCTAAATGCATTTGTCACCAGGAGTGAGAGAAACATGGCCGGGTTTACTTGGTCTTGGATGAGGAGGGCACTCAGACTGTGAGAGGGGACAATGGGCTGAGGACATTGGGAAAGATTGCAGCAGCCATTCATATGGGGTTAAAGGTTGTTGCTGGGGGTTACGAAAGAGGATAACTTTACCCAAGTCTGTCGGAACACAGACATCATTGCCCCCGGGCGGTGGGTGTGGAGAGCAGGGACCATTGCACCTTTTGGTGGGGAGTTGAATAAGTGTTGGAAGGAAAGGGACAGAGCTGTTGGAGCTGGAGTCGGGCACTGGGACTCATTTCGGATTGCTTGAGCAAAGTGCTAGACTTGGCTCGATGGGCTGAGTGGCTTCCTTCTGTGTTCCAAAACTCCCTGATACCAAGCGTTGGTTAGTAAGGCAGGGAGCACTGAGATATGAGAGAGTTGGATGTTGAGGACATGGGAGGGGACAGCATGGTGGCTTAGTGGTTAGCACTGCTGCCTCAGCGCCAGGGTCCCGGGTTCGATTCCAGCCTCGGGCGACTGTCTGTGTGGAGTTTGCACATTCTCTCCATGTCTGCATGGGTTTCCTCCCACAGCCCAAAGATGTGCAGATTAAGGTAGATTGGCCGTGCTAAATTGCCCCATAGCATCCAGGGATGTGTAGGTAAGGGTGGAGTGGCCAAGGGAAATACAGAGATCAGGTAGGTGGGTGGGATCCTTCAGGAATTCCTGAAGAAGGGAATCGTTTACTTCTCCACCTCCTGATGCTGCCTGGTTTCCTGTGTTCCCCCAGCTTCCCTACTGTCATTTCAGACGACACTTAAGAGTCAGCCATATTGCTGTGGGTCTGGAGTCACATGTAGGCCAGACCAGGTAAGGACGGCAGATTCCTTCCCTAAACGACATTCGTGAACCAGATGGGGTTTTTGCTACAACAGAAGTGTTACTCACTCACTCTCAATTTCAGTTTCAGTTTAATCAGCTCCTGAGCTGGGATTTGAGCCCATGTCCCAGAGCTTTAGCCTGGGGCCTGTGGATTACTCATCCTCTGATGTAAAATCCATAGAATGCAGAAGCAAGCCATTCGCCCCATCGAGTCCACACTGCCCCTCTGCAGAGCGTCCTACCCACACCCACCCCATCCCTGTAACCTTGCATTTGCCATGGCCAATCCACCCTAACCTGCACATCGTTTGGACTGTGGGAGAAAACCCACGCAGACACTGGGAGAATGTGCAAACCCCACACTGACAGTCACCCGAGGGTGGTATCGAACCGGGCTCCCTGGCGCTGTGAGGCAGCAGTGCTGACTACACATATTTTCCGCTATCCGAAAGTAGAGCTTTTGTAAGCTGAAATGGTGTAAAACCAAGAAGCATTCATTTATATGGGAAAAATTTAGCCTTTCTTCACAAAAGCGAAAACCCTCTTTGGATTTCTTTCAGTTAGCGAAAACGGGTATGAATGTAGGTCTTTGGTAAAAGCGAAGTGACGTAAAGCCAACCTTTGAAAAGCGGGGGATAACAGCACTGAGTCACCATGCTGCCCATTACCACATGTCATAGAGTCATAGAGATGTACAGCATGGACACAAACCCTTCGGTCCAACCCGTCCATGCCGACTAGATATCCCAACCCAATCTAGTCCCACCTGCCAGCACCCGGCCCATATCCCTCCAAACCCTTCCTATACATATACCCATCCAAATGCCTATTTAATGTCGCAATTGTACCAGCCTCCACCACTTCCTCTGGCAGCTCATTCTGCACACGTACCACCCTCTGCATGAAAAAGTTGCCCTTTAGGTCCCTTTTATATCTTTCCCCTCTCACCCTAAACCTATGCCCTCTTGTTCTGGACTCCCCCACCCCAGTGAAAAGACTTTGTCTATTTATCCTGTGACCATCTCCCAATGTTGCAGGTCAGCCCTGAGCTAATGGTGTGGGTGGGACAGGCTTAACACCCTAAATGACCTTCCCCTTTTCCTGGGGGCCTGTCCACCTATTTTAACCCCAGTTTGGTCAATCACTAGCCCCCACCTTAGTAGCTGCGAAATGATGTTTTTTTTTAAACAGCAACATTAAGTGCAGTCTGCTTGTGTGTTGCAGCACAGTCTCACCCAGACAGCCAGCCTGGTCTTAGAGAGGCTTCGCTCCCAAGCGTCGGCTTTGGGGAAGAATTTGCCTCCAGGCCCGGGCAGTGCGGAGCTTGCCAAGGCCGAGATGGACACACAGGCAGCGTCCGAGCCGGAGGAAACCGCGGGGTGTCATCACCAAGAAACCGTGGAAAGGAGCAGCTGACGAGGTGAGCTTTTGCTCGCATAACCCCCCCCTCTCCCCCAACCCCGCTTCAAATGGTGACCCATGTTTCACCCCCACTCCACACAAAAGCAGCGGGGATTCATTTCTCACATCAGCGGTTTGCACAGCCTCTGGGTCCGGAGGAGCTGAAGCCTCTGACCTGAAGGTACCCGTGGAATAGTGCAGTCTGGAAGTCGCTGAGCGAAAGACGGTTTCGAATCCTTCCATCTTGTACTTCAGAGTTGTTTGAGCTCGAAAGCTTGTGGACCAGAGGCCCGTGTTTCAGTGGTGCTCCAGGATAGTCTCTCGACATTCAAATGTGCCCCTGTTCATTCATCGCCTTTCCAAATGAAGTCGCTGCGTGGACGGTTCCCCCCCCACCCCCAAGCTTTGGCGGGCGGGGGTCTATTGTCATTGCACCTTCCTAAGTTCTCTCTAGAGACTTGCACCAAAAAAAACAAGAGACCCCTTTCCAAGCGTTGTAACAGCAGGAGGAGCGCTGCACAGCCAGAGGAGCCAACGTTCGCATGATACAACAACTCAATTCGCCTTTCAGTCAGATGGAAACCTGCGACACCTGACCTTTGAAAGAGGCGGACTGGAGAGATCCCCCCCCAGCATGCCAGGTGTATATTTAATCTCAGTCAGCATCGGATTCTTACATCACCTTGCTGCTAGAGACAGCTAGCTCTTTGCCAAACAGCTGCTCCATTTCCAACCTTACAGCGATGGCCAATTATTTTTAAGGGAAATGTTTAATTGACTGCAAAGCGTTTTAGGATGCTACTGAAATGCAAGTCATTCCTTCGCCCATGTAATGTTTCAGAAATAATATTCACTGTGCTGCAAGCGTTAGTTTAATTTAAAAATAATTAGAACTGTGGCACGTCTGGGTGGATTGCAATAAAATAAAAATGGTTTGGAATGTTCCACAAATGTTTTTTTTTTGCAGGAGGGTCGAAGTGCTTTGGTCCTGAAATCTGTGTTTGTATTTGGCGCTAGGCTGTTCAGGACTGATAGTTACTGGGTCTGCAGTCAACAGAAAACTGGGAGCTGCAGGAGACAGCAACTTGAATTAATCAGAATATGTTGGATCCTGAACTGTGTCACCTCTTCCGAGCAGCAGATGGCGCAGTTGTTTCACTTTTCACAGTATCAGGAGACGGGCTCTGTGATGTAATGAGTTTAAGGGCTTGACCAGAGCAGGGGCAGATGGAGTACAACGTGGGAAAGTGTGAGGTCATGCACCTCGGTAGGAAGAATAGAGGCATGGGCTGTTTTCGAAACAGGGAGAAAGTTCAGAAGTCTGAAGTGCAAAGAGACTTGGGAGTTCTTGTTCAGGATTCTCTCAGAGTAAACTTGTAGGTTGAGTCAGTAGTTAGGGAGGCGATTACAATGGTGGCATTTATTTTGAGAGGACTTGAAAATAACAGCAGAGATGTACCTCTGAGGCTCTACAAGGCTCTGGTGAGACCACTTTTGGAGTATTGTGCACAGTTTGGGCCCCATACCTCAGGAAGGATGTACAGCCCCGGAGTGGGTTCAGAGGAGATTCACGAGAATGGTCCCAACTTTGAAAAGCTTAACATATGAGGAACGTTTGAGGACTCTGGGTCTATACTTGATGGAGTTTAGAAGGATAAGGGGGGATCTGATTGAAGCATACAGAATACTGAATGGCCTGGACAGAGTGGATGTTGGGAAGATGTTTCCATGGGTAGGAGAGCCTTAAAGTAAAGGGAAGACCTTATAGAACGGAGATAAGGAGAAACTCCTTCAGCCAGAGAGTGGGGAATGTGTGGAATTCACTGTCACAGGAGGCTGTGGAGGCCGGGTCATTGAGTGTATTTAAGACTGAGATAGATAGGTTCTTGATTGTAAAGGGGATCAAAGGTAATGGGGAGAGAGCGGGAGAACGGGGTTGAGAAACGTATCAGCCATGGTTGCATGGAGGGGCAAACTCAATGGGCTGAATGGCCTGATTTCTGTTCCTATGTTTTATGGTCTTAATTCATGACATCAAATCCTTGCAGTGCCTCTGTGTTTTGTCAGTGCATGGCTTTAAGTCAATGCAGTCAAAGCTAGGACCACTGGGAGGCCATTCAGCCCATTGGACCTGTACTGCTATCCATTTAGATCATTGACTGGGTTGCTTCTTCATCTAGTGGCTCAGTGGTTAGCACTGCTGCCTCACAGCGTCAGGGACCCGGGTTCGATTCCACTCTCAGGTGACTCTGTGTGTGGAGTTTGGACATTCTCCCTGTGTCTGTGTGGGTTTCCTCCGGGTGCTCTGGTTTCCTCCCACAGTCCAAAGATGTGCAGGTTCGGGTGGATTGGCCGTGCTATAGTGTCCAGGGATGTGCAGGCTAGGTGGGTTAACTATGGGAAATGCAGGGTTACAGGGATAGGGTAAGGGGGTGTTCTGGGTGGAACACTCATTGGCGGGTCAGTGTGGACTCGATGGGCTGAATGGCCTGCTTCCACTGTAGGGATTGTCTGCCTCTGAGTAGGAGGGACTTCGAGGTATATGGGCCAAATGCTGGCAAATGGGACAAGTTCAGTTTAGGAAACCTGTTCAGCATGGACGAGTTGGGCCGAAGGGCCTCTTTCTGTGCTGTGTGACTCTCGTTAGGGAGAATGCATCAGTTGGGTGATTAACATTTAAACCAGGCAGGTTAACTCTGGCCCAGATATTGCCACGAGGCGTTACTGATGTAATGCAGGACGTGCAGGGACCAGCGTGTGCAGAGTGTGTGGGAATGAGCAGTTTATTGTTTGTGCTGTTGGCTGAGGGGAAGGACGTGATGGGGGAGGGGTGTGAATTCAGCTGAAATTGCACCACCCGGGGTCTCCAGTGCCCAGCAGAGGCTTCGATTTCCCGTCATCTCTGGAAGATGGCATAGCCGATGGTGCAGCACTCCCTCAGCACTGGAACTGGGCTTTGTGCCGTGGTTTAAAGTGTCAGTGTACTGGAGTGAGAGAGAGAGAGAGGAGGACTTTGTGGCCTTGCTTTGTAATGGGTAGGCTCCCTGGTCCCAGAGAGTAGCTACCAGCTGTTTTAGTTTGAACAGGAAGTGGTGACTGGCTGTGGTTCGGGTGAGGGGAGAGGGAGAGAACAAGGAAACTGAGAACATTGCAACTTGAAGAAACTGGGGCAGACGCACTTAATGTTTCAAAAGTACAGTGTCAAATAAAAGTGCAAATATGGTTTAAATATTGAGTAATGCTGTTAGAGTAACTCAATTATTACTTCCACGGTAATTACTGTAACATCCTATGTAGAAGTGCCATTCTTAAAATGTATTTTCTCTCTCTGTTCCCCATGAGCTGATCCATTTGTACGGCCAGCAAGGGTCAGCAGTTGCTGCTCGACCACATGAGGCATCCCTGTCTGTTCACTCTGTGGAGGAAGTGAGGACGGCAGACGCTGGAGATCAGAGTCGAGAGTGTGGTGCTGGAAAAGCACAGCAGGTCAGGCAGCATCTGAGGAGCAGGAGAATCGACGTTTCGGGCATAAACCCTTCTTCAGGAACGAGGCTTGTGGGTCGGGGCTGAGGGATAAATGGGAAGGGGATGGGGTTGGGGGGAAAGCGATAGGTGGATGAAGGTGAGGGCAAAGGTGATAGGTCAGAGGGTGCAGTGATGCACAGGTTTGGAGGGTGTTGCTGAGTTGGAGGCTTGGTACTGGGATAATGTGGGAGTGGGGGGGGGGTGCAAATGAGGAAGCTGTCAAAATCCACATTGATCCCGTGTGGTTGCACAATCCCAAGGCGGAGTATGAGGCGTACCTCCTCCAGGCATTGGTTTGGTAGTTCACTCTGATGAAGGGCTTTTGCCCGAAACGTCGATTTCGCTGCTCCTTGGATGCTGCCTGAACTGCTGTGCTCTTCCAGCACCACTAATCCAGAGTCTGGTTTCCAGCATCTGCAGTCATTGTTTTTACCTAGTTCACTCTGTGGTTAAACTCTCTCCCCTGTTGCTGGTGGCTGCACTTGCCCTGGCACCACATTAACCAACAGCGTTCCCACTCCACCAGGGACAAGTCAAATGGGGGTACAGCGCAGAATCTGCCTTGTTCATATAGGGGCCATGAGGAATGGAGAGTAACTGTTGTTTGGGATCTAGATAAGAGTTCCTGAGTGAGCAAACCGTGTGAGGGTGTTCCTACAAGAGAGAGGGTGCGGGTAAGTGGCGTTGAAATGCACATCAGCCATGATTGAATGGCGGAGTGAACTCGATGGGCTGAATGGCCTTACTTCTGCTCTTATTTCGTATGGTCTTATAAAGCAACAACTTCTTCCAGTTTTACCTGCCAAAACATCAGGGTGGGGACAGTCTGAACGTGTGCTCTAACTAATTAAACTAATAATAAAATTGTGGGGGGGTTTGGGTTGGATGCTCTTCTGAGGATTGGTGTAGACCTGAGGGGCCGAATGGCCTGTTTCCAAACTGTGGGAGTTCTATAGTTCTGTGAACTGAACCAGTTTCATGTGTACGAGTGACTGGAACTGGTTTTGAGATCGTGGGAGGGATTTGCACAGGATAAAGAACGATAGATGATGGGAAATCTGAAACTCAACAGGTCTAGCAGCATCTGTGGAGAGAAAAACACAGTTAACATTTCGGGTCCAGTATGACTTCTTCAGAACAAGTGAGTGTGGGCACATTTACATATAAAAGGCACTCTGATAAGTGCATGAATAGGAAAGGTTTGGAGAAATATGGACCAGGAGCAGGCAGGTGGGACTAGTTTAGTTTGAGATTATTTTTGGCATGGACTGGTTGGACCGAACAGTCTGTTTCTTGTGCTGTGTGACTGCATGATTCTATGTCCAGTGGCCCAGTTGGGATCAGTTCCTATGGCCAGTGGGACGTCACAGCTCCTCGCTTCACTGAGGAGACAGGGATATAGTGGTAAACCTATTCAATTACTGAGCCAGAAATACAGGGCATAAGCTATATGAGCAGAAGACGGCTGTTCAGCCCATCATGTTTACTCCACCATTCAATCATGGCTGATATGTTTCTCAACCCTGTTCTCCCTTATTCATCAAGAGCCCATCTATCTCTGACTTAAACACACTCAGTGACTTGGTCTCCACAGCCCTCTGCGGCAATGAGTCTCACAGATTCTCCACTCTCTGGCTGAAGCGATTCCTCCGAAAGGGTTGTCCCTTCACCCTGAGGCTGTGCCCTCAGCCTCTCCTACTTCTCCACGTCCACTCTATCCAGGCCTCTTGGTATTCTAACTTTCAGTGTGGATCCTTCTAAACTCCATTGACTACAGACTCGGAGTTCTCAGCTGCTCCTCATAAGACAAGCCGTTCATCCCCAAGGGATCGTTCTTGTGAAACATCTTCGGACTCCCTCTAACGCCAGCTCATCTTTCCTTAGGTAGGGGGCCCCACTCATCACCGCCTTGGATAATGGGCCCAGCTCATTCCCCCCCCCCGCCTTAGATACAGGGCCCAGCTCATTTCTCCACCCCCCCCGTTAGATCCAGGGCCCAGCTCATCCTTTCTTAGATACAGGGCCAGCTCATCCCCCCCCCCCCCCCCGATAGATACAGAGCCCAGTTCATTTTCCCCCATCCCACCTCCTTAGATACAGGGCCCAGCCCAAGGTTCCTTAGTTACGGGGCCCCGCTCATCATTCCTTAAACATAGGGCCCAGCCCATCCTTCCTTAGATACGGGGTCCAGCCCATCCTTCCTTAGATACGGGGCCCAGCCCATCCTTCCTTAGATACGGGGCCCAGAAAATCTCTCAATGTTCCAACT
Source organism: Chiloscyllium plagiosum (assembly GCF_037043375.1). NCBI lineage: Eukaryota > Metazoa > Chordata > Chondrichthyes > Orectolobiformes > Hemiscylliidae > Chiloscyllium > Chiloscyllium plagiosum. The sequence continues at coordinate 6,335,313 of NW_028270185.1, read as the reverse complement.
CTGCTCTGACTAGAGCATTTTACAGCCCCAGCACTTCATCTTACTGTTATATTCTAGCCCTTTTGAAATGAATGCTAACATTGCATTTACCTTCCTAACTGCCAACTGTATCTACGTGTTAACCTTAAGACAATCCTGAACGAGCACCTTTAAGTCCCTTTGAGCTTCAGATTTCCAAAGGCATTCCCCATTTAAAAAGTCATTTTCCCTTCTATGCTTCCTACCAAAGTGCATAACCTCACACTTTCCCACATTGCATTCCATTTTGTACTTTTTTGCTGTTCCAGCTGATTCCAACTTTCTCAGGTAAGTTGTACTGTTGATGTAAGCAATGAGGTCAGGATGTGGTACATTACAAATCAAAAGTTTTATTTCAATTTACAATTTTAATCACATAGCTGCGATTTCTGAAAGCAGTGTCTTGAGATAAATAACGTACAAAGTTTGTTCTGGTTGGTGCTTTCCTGAGCGTCAGCAAAGTTGGTACAAAAGGAATCTCCAACAGCAGCCAAATAAATTAAGAGAAACTATGTTTTCATAGCCAGGTGTTGGATTTAAATGGTTAGGGGATACAAAGGCAGGTTCAGCTCCCTCGACATCCCTGTGCCCCACACCTACCATCGCCCCTGATTCAGCAACACCGTGATTTTAAAATTCAGACCCTTCTTTTGATTGGATTTGTTCAAGTTGTGTTTTTCCCCCAGGGATGTAATATTGTCTGCCGATCAGCGTGTTTCATTGCAGGAGGGATATTAGACCCACTCATATTTAGACAAGGAAGATTTACAGTATTGGTACAGACCACACAAGGATGTTATTTTACAAAGACCTGAAAAGTTTCACCTCTTTTCACCAGGACAGCACCTTCTGAACCTCCACCCAGGAGCAGGACAAGGGCAGCAGATGCATGGGAACACCACCCCCTGCAAGCTCCCCTCCAAACCACATGCCATCCTGCCTTGGAAATATATCGCCATTCCTTGAGTGTCGCTGGGTTAGAATCCTGGAATTCCCTCCCTAAGGGCCTTGTGTGGGTGTCCCTACAGGACGTGGACTGCAGCGGTTCAAGAAGGTGGCTTATCCCCACCTTCTCAAGGGGCAATTAGGGACGGGCAATAAATGTTGGCTCAGCCAGTCATGCCCATGTCCTACTGCCTCGTCATTTTTTGGGTGTGAGATCTTGTAGAGATTCTTCGGTCGCTGCATATTGAACAGTTGTTGATGAACCAAAAAAGGGAGCACAGACTGTGGACTATGACAGAATGAATGAGAAGGTTAGAAAAAAAATCCATTCCCCATCCCCCCGCTTCCCCGACATAGAGGGTTTGTAGAGGAAAGAATGTCTCCTGGAGACCAGGACATCTCAGCCGTATGAATGGTGTGGAGGGGCCGAATGGCCTCCCACGGTTCCCGTGATCCATCGGCTCCCCTCAGAAACAGGAGACGGCAGCGTTACCATCCTTGAGCAAGTGACCCCCGGTTCTCAAACTCGCCCAGGGCAGCCCCAACGATCCAGCTCCCTCCATCCCCATCACCGAGGGAGACCCGTCATGGAGTGGGCTGCCTGTCCTCTGAGGGAGTCTGGGGGCACTGGCTTCTGTCCTTGAGTCCGTACACAAAGTGGAAGGCGGTCTCCCCTTTCTGTTTCAGCTCCTCCCTGACCTTCTGGGGACAGGAGTCCCCCTCCAGTGGCTGGTACGAGTCTCCCTGGACCACGAAGAGTCTGTAGCTCTCGGGGTCCGGCACGTCGAATTTCTCGGCACACGCCTTCTCCACCTCGGCCACACTCATGTGCGCTGGGGCTAATATAGGCACCTGGTTTCCACTAGGTTCACGCAGAGAGATGTGCAGCAAATCCTACAGGTCAAGAGGAGAGATCACAATGTGTGTGAGAGAGAGAGAGAGAGCTGAGACCATCAGCCTACCATGTTCAGCTTTGTTTATATTGACTGAGAGAGAGAAACTCCGTTCCAGACACTGTACCTCACAATGAATCTTTTCCAGAACATTAGGGAAGATTTCGGGTGGTGGTAACAGAACACACATGGTGCTATCCTGGTGCTTAAGGCTTGAGTGATAACGGGTGGCATGTTTTTCACTGGAGCACAGGAGGCTGAGAGGAAACCTGATAGAGTTTTATAAAACAATGAGGGGTATAGATAGGGTTCATGGTGGCTGTCTTTTCCCTAGGGTGGGGGATTTCAAGACTAGGGGACACATTTTTAAGGTGAGGGGAGAGAATTTAAAAAGACACCCGGGACAAATTTTTTTACACAGAGGTTGGTTCACGTGTGGAATGAACTTTCAGAGGAATTGGTGGATGTGGACTTCTGGAAGATGTTTGGATAAGTACGTGAACAGGAAAGGTTTGGAGGCCTATGGGCCAGGAGCAGGCAGGTGAGACTAGTTTAGTTTGGGGTAATGGTCGGCATGGACTGGGTGGGCCGAAGGGTCTATTTGCATGCTGGATGACTCTATGACTATGACTATATTTAACACTGAGCCTGGGCATCCAATTCCATTTGGTTGTGGATGTCTTTGGGAATGGAAACCTAGAGCTGTACATGTATATCAGTCAGTTCCCATGAATCTCTGTGGATTTCAAGTGGTAATAATGTTTTGATGTGGTTCCGATTTGGGATTCATTTCACAAAGAAAGGAGAAGAGCTAAGAACAACGCTTTGCAAAATGTCAGTTGTTGGGGAAGAAACACAGGATTGATCATTCTCAGGCTAGGGCACAATGAGGTGAATTGTCCGGTGAACCAGATCGAAACCTTGCTTATCTTCCGGACAAGCATCAGCGTAGCCGCCTGTATCTCCTTCCTGTGTGAGTTTATCCAGCTTCACCTTGGCACACGCAGGAGAACGAGGGGGCATGTGACGGAGATGTGTAAAATGATGCGGGGTGTAGATAGCGTAGAGGGGAAGGAACTATTCCCCCCTTGGTGGAGGGACCGGGGTGGGGCACAGATTGAAAGGAAGGGGTAGGAAGCTTAGAGGGGATTGTGAGGAAAAATGTTTTCACCCAGGGTGTGAGGGGAAAGTGGATCTCCCTGCCTGTCAGGGTGGGAGAGGCACAAACCCTCATCACATTGAAGAAACGTTTAGATGTTCATTTCTGATGCCAACGCTACTGGTCCCCTTTCTCAAAAATGGGATTAGAATAGTCAGTCATAGAAACGTACAGCACGGAAACAGACCCTTCAGTCCAACTCATCCGTGCTGACTAGATATCCTAACCTAATCTAGTCCCATTTGCCAGCATTTGGCCCATATCCCTCTAAACCCTTCCTATTCATATACCCATCCAGATGCTTTTTAAATGCTGCAATTGTACCAGCCTCCACCACTTCCTCTGGCAGCTCATTCCATACACACACCACCCTCTGTGTGAAAAAGTTGCCCCACTCCCCCCATCTTCTAAATCTTTCCCCTCTCACCCTAAACTGATGCCCTCTAGTTTTGGACTCCCCCACCCCAGGGAAAAGACCTTGTCTGTTCACCCCGTCCATGCCCCTCATGTATAAATGTCCAAATGGTCACCGTGATCCTATTGATTGGTGGAGGGGGGCTCAATGAGCCAAATGCCCTAATCCTGCCCCTCCATCCTATGTTTCTACACAAATGTTGGTGTTGTCATTGCACTCCCGACCCCATCCCTGCCCAGCGATATTTCCCAGCTTTGCCAACCTGTGCTGAGCGTCTCTTTGACTGGGTATAGTGAATGGTTCTTCTCGTTCGCCATTGACGTATTGATGACTTAGCCTCATCACTCATCTGCCGGGTGAATTGCCTGGGCTGGAAGTTGCTGATGTGATAGAGTGCACCAAACATCGTCGTTAGGTAGTATCCACCTAGACAACAGGAGGACACAAAATGTTTCAGGGAAAGAGAACAGTTCGGTTCATCAGGCTGAGCCCAGCCCTGGCTCCACTTTAAACCCCTATCAATCCCCGGTCTGTTTTGGGCCTTAACTAAAGTCCTTTTTTAGCTGTTTCTGGCTTTGAATTGGGTCCTTGGTGAATGTTGTATCCACAAAGCACTGAGTACGGGAGTTGGGAGTCATGTGGCTGTACAGGACATTGGTTAGGCCACTTTTGGAATACTGTGTTCAGTTCTGGTCTCCTTCCTATCGGAAAGGTGTTGTGAAACTTGACAGGGCTCAGAAAAGATTTACAAGGATGTTGCCAGGGTTGGAGGGTTTAAGCTATAGGGAATAGGCTGGGGCTGTTTTCCCTGGAGCGTTGGAGGTTGAAGTTTATAAAGTCATGAGAGGCATGGATAGGATAAATAGACAAGGTCTTTTCCCTGGGGTGGGCACGGGTTTAAGGTGATAGGGGAAAGATTTAAAAGGTGGGGGGGGGGGGCAGCTTTTTCACCCAGAGGGTGGTACGTGTATGGAATGAGCTGCCAGAGGAAGTGGTGGAGGCTGGTACAATTACAACATTTGAAAGGGATCTGGATGGATATATGATTAGGAAGGGTTCATAGGGATATGCTGGCAAACGGGACATCATTAATTTAGGATATCTGATTGGAATGAACAAGTTAGACCGAAGGGTCTGTTTCTGTGCTGTACAGCTCTATGAGAAGAGGATGTTTGGCCAACCAGATCAGTGCTGGTCTTTATACCCCACACACATCCAATTCAAGGCCTAATGATCCTGTAATTCTAGGCCACAGCCCAAAGTTTAATGGAGAACCTTCCTCTAATTCTACATATCAGCCGATACAAAGGTCGATTAAACTTCAACCTTTGAACTCCGTGAATCTATTCCCACACTGTCGCTTCACTCAAAGTCTATGACCTATCCCAGTGAGAGGTGAGAGGCGAAAGATTTAGAAGGAACCTGAGGGGCAACGTTTTCACACCGAGGGTGGTCTGTGTGTGGAATGAGCTGCAGCCAGAGGAAGTGGTGGATGCTGGTATAGTTATGACATTTAGACAGGTACGCGATTGGGAAAGGTTTAGAGGGATATGGGCCAAATGCAGGCAGGTGGGACTAGTTCAGTTGGGAAACCTGGTTGGCATGGACTGGTTGGACTGAAGGGACTGTTTCCATGCTATGACTCTATGGAAGGAGAGAATGAGAAAGGACTGGGGAAGCGATGGCCTAGTGGTATTATGACTGGACTGTTAATCCAGAGACCCAGGTAACGTTCTGGGGACCTGGGTTCATATCCTGCCACAGCAGATGGTAGAATATGAATTTAATAATAAAAAAAAATCTGGAATTAAGAGTGTAATGATAACCATGAATATATTGCTGATTGTTGGAAAAACCCATTTGGTACACTAATGTCCTTGCCTGGTCTGGCCTACACGTGACTCTAGACTCTCAGCAATGGGGCTGACACTTAACTGCCCTCTGGGCAATTATGGTTGGGCAATAAATGCTGCCCAGCCAGTGACTGAATAAAAGAAAAGGAGACCAGAGTTGGTGGCAGACCCACATGAGAAAGGAAGAGTGATAGACTGTTGCTAGGGGCCTTGCCATCCTGCTGCGTTCTGGGATTTTGGAAGGGGAGATGTTTGGGCTTTGGAGATCCATGATGGACGTGGCTTTAAGGAGGAGCGCGTTATGACACGGGGCCACGGAGACGGCTCGCGATGCCTCACCTTCACCCTGGAGTTGGCTCTGGTCCAGGAGCTCCATCATGTACTCCACGTCTAGAGAGAGGTTGGTCAAGTTGCTGCTGGCCAGGACATAGGTGAGCACTGGCAGGAAGTCATCGGCTCCGTGGGGTTGCCCTGGAACGGGGAGGGAGGAGGTGACGTTACACAACAGACAAGGAGAGATCATGCAATGCCTCAAACTACAGAAATGGATCAGGCCTGACTCTGTCAGGCCTTTCAATCCTGTTCCAACATTCAATATGATCATGGCATGAGCCTCTATCTCAATTCCGTTCTTTTCTCCCTATACCCTTTTACACATTTAGAGTTTAAGCTTTTTCATAGAATCCCTACAATGTGGGAACAAGCCCACACTGACCCCCCAAAGAGTAACCCACTCAGATCCATTCCCTCACCCTATTACTCTACATTTGCCCCTGACTAATGCACCTAGCCTACACATCCCTGGATACTATGGGGCAATTTAGCACGGCCAATCCACCCGAACTTGCACATCCTTGGACTGTGGGAGGAAACCAGAGCACCAGGAGGAAACCCACGTAGACACAGGCAGAATGTGTTAACTCCACACAGACACAAAGTTCTGCAAACTCCACAAAGTTCTGCATCGTCACTGCCCCTTTCGAAGAAATCCCGTAAACCCAGTCCCCAAAGTCGTCCCGCATTCCCAAGTACGTCCCCCGTGGGGGGCTAACCGCCGCAGTCCACCTCCTGGGGGTTGACCCACACTGCCCTGAGGGTGGAATCGAACCTGGGTCCCTGGCGCTGTGAGGCAGCAGTGCTAACCACTGAGCGACCGTGCCACCCTTCTATTTGTAATCGTTTGTGGGATGCGGGTGCCGCTGGCTGGGCCCAGCCTTTATTGCCCCGTCCCTAGTTGCTCTTTGTGAAAGTGGGGCTGAGCTACCTTCTTGAACTGCTGCAGTCCATGTGCTGTGGGTTGACCCACAATGCCCTGAGGAAGGGAATTCCAGGATTCTGACCCAGTGACACTGAAGGAATGGAGATATATTTCCAAGTCAGGATGGTGAGTGGAGGGGAACTTGCAGGGGGTGGTGTTCCCATGTACCTGCTGCCCTTGTCCTTTTAGGTGGAAGTGGCCGTGGGTTTGGAAGGTGCTGTCTGAAGAGCTTTGGTGAGTTGCCGCAGCACATCTTGTAGACGGTACACACTGCTGCTACTGGAGGGAGTGGATGCTCTTGGGATGCTTTTCTTTAATTGCCTTCGATGGTGGAAAGTTCTGCATCGTCACTGCCCCTTTCGTTGAAATCCTGTAAACCCAGTCCCGCAAAGTCGTCCTGCATTCTCAAGTACATCCCGAGTGGGGGCCTAACCGCTGCAGTCCACCTCCTGGGGGTTGACTCACACTGCCCTGAGGGTGGGAATTCTGGGATTTGGACCCAGCGACGCTGAAGGAACAGCAACATATTTCCAAGTGGGATGAGGAGGGGCTTGGAGGGGAGGCTGAAAATCTGAATGCATCGCGCACACTGCTTGGCCCTTCATCAGCTCTGTCGGTTCGGTCCTCAGGTTTGTAAGGCATTCTTTCCCCTTCATAAACACGTGCTGGGACTGTCCTAGTTTCCAGCTCAGAAAGGCCACGTACCAGCTGCAACGTCAAGGTCAGAAGTCACTCAACACCAGGTTCAGGTCCAACAGGTTCACTGGAAATCACAAGTGGGCAGCGCTCCGAAAGCTTGTGATTTCAAAAACAGATTTCCCCCTCTTTTTGAACAGTCGCTTTACGCTATTTCGCTTTGAAGAAAGAGTTACATTAGCACCTAACCGAAAGAAATCTGAAGAGGATCTTCCCCCTTTACGAAAGTCTTCCCGTATAAATTAATGCATCTTTGCCTTGCACCACTTCAGCTTATATAAAGTTTCACTCTACTTTTGGGTAGCGGGGGATACCCATAATCCTGTTGGACTATAACCCAGCATCACGTGACTTCTGACCATGTCCACCCCCCGTCTGACACCGGCACCTCCACATCGAGGCGAGCCCTTTGAGCAGAGGGGCAGGCTGGATGGGCTGATTGGCCTCCTCTTACTCCTCACTCACCCGATGTCCCGGACATGGCTTCGTAGATCAGTTTGCAGGCCTTCAGCAGCTGTGTCACCTTCTTCCAGGGGGAGTACAGCATGTGCATGGTGTTGAACTTGCCCTGGATTTTGTCCAGAGCCGCGGAGTCGGGCACGCGGGCGGTGATGCCCAAGTCTGCAAGGCTCTGCTTCTGCAGCACCAGCTGCTTGTCCCTGAGCTTGCCCAGAGAGCCATCCTTGGTGTGGAACTCCAAGAGGCAGGAGTAAATGTGGTCCCGCAAGGGTTTCAGGATACACTTCTGCAAAGCCTTTTCGATGGACGAGTCTGGAAGAGAGACACATAAGCACAGAGGAACGGTCAGTCTCTGAGGAATAACTCCTTCTCAGGAGAAGGTCACCCATTTCAGGAAACCCCCCTCACCACCCCCCTCACCCTCGCGCCCCCCCATGACCCGAGTGGGAGCATCAACCCCATTGGTCAACTAGGTCGTTCCCAACGCCTGTGTCTATCATATGTTGAAAGATTGGAGTGACTGGGCTTGTATACACTTGAGGTTAGAAGACTGAGAGGGGATCTGATTGAGATATATAAGATTATTAAAGGATTGGACACTCTGTAGGCAGGAAACATGTTTCCGCTGATGTGTGAGTCCAGAACCAGAGGACACAGTTTGCAAATAAGGGGTAGGCCATTTAGAACAGAGTTGAGGAGAAACTTCTTCACCCAGAGAGTGGTGGGCGTGTGGAATGCTCTGCCCCAGGAGGCTGTGGAGGCCAAGTCTCTGATACTTTGAAGAAAGAGTTGGATGGAGCTCTTAAGGATAGTGGAATCAAGGGTTATGGGGATATGGCAGGAACAGGATACTGATTGAGGATGATCAGCCATGATCATAATGAATGGTGGTGATAGCCCAATAGGCCGAATGGCCTACTCCTGCACCTATTGTCTATTGTGTTCACCCATCACCATTCCGCCATTCTCTCCAACCCAATGCCCTTCTCCCACCTACCTCACTCTTTATCTGTAACTGCCCTCCCCCCTACCTCCCTTCCTGACTCCACCACCTGCCCGGCTCACTGCGTTCCTCCAGCCTCCTGTCTTTCGAATGATCCTCACTGCAGGCCATTCAGCCCCTCGGCCCTAAACCTGGTTTCATCAGCCACATCGACGCCACTTTCCCATGCTGTCCCTATGTCCACTGCTGCCATGAGTATCCAGAGATCTATCACAGAAAACAGGGGCAGGAGGTAGGCCATTTAGCCCTTCGAGCCTACTCCGCCATTCAGTATCATCATGGCTGATCATCCAACCTTGTTCCTGCTTTCCACAGCCTTTGATCCCTTTAGCCCTCAGAACCGGGTCTAACTCCTTCTCAGAAACATTCAAAGCTTTGGCTTTGACCGCTTTCCATGGTAGAGAATTCCACAGGCTCCCCCACTCTCTGGGTGAAGACATTTCTCCCCATCTCAGTCCCAAATGGCCTACCCCATATCCTCATGGTGTCAGCACCTGGTTCCATTGATCTCTGACCTGTAAGTACCCAATGACTAAGCCTCCAGAGGAAGTGGTGGATGTAGGTACAGTTACAACGTTTGAAAGACATTTGGAGAAATGAACAGGAAAGGTTTGGAAGGATACGCGGCAGGAGCAGGCAGGTGGGACTAGCTTCGTTTGGGATTATGGTCGGCATGGACTGGTTGGACCAAAGGGTCTGTTTCCATGCTGCAATACTGTATCTCAGTTTTAAATTGATGCCCATTTTATCCCTGAGACTGAGTCCGATTCCTCTGTCATTTTTCCCATTCCTCTCTTCCAGGGTTCTCTGCTGAAGGAGGAGTCTGGGGGAGTAATTCCTGGAATCATAGAGATGTACAGCACGGAAACAGACCCTTCAGTCCAACTCATCCATGCCGACCAGATATCCTAACCTAATCCAGTCCCATTTGGCAGCACTTGGCCCATATCCCTCCAAACCCTTCCTATTCATGTACCCATCCAGATGCCTTTTAAATGCTGTAATTGTACCAGCCTCCACCACTTCCTCTGGCAGCTCATTCCATACACACACCACCCTCTGTGTGAAAAAGTTGCCCCTTGGGTCCCTTTTAAATCTTGCCCCTCTCACCTTAAAGCTATGCCCTCTAGTTCTGGAATCCCCCACTCCAGAGGGAAAAGACCTTGCCCTATTAACCCTATCCATGCCCCTCATGATTTTATAAACCTCTATAAGGTGATCCTTATAAACCGGGTCCTTGTGGAACAGCTTGTGTTCAGAGATCAAAGTTGGCTGCCTGACAGCCCTCACCGGCAGGAAGTGAAGGAGTGAACTAGACAACTCTCTCCATTCACTGACTTCACTTTGATGAAAACCACATGCCCTTGTGACTGGGCCAGATCACTGCGAATGATTCCGGCCGATTGCACAGACCCGAGACGAGATGGGGGGAGGTGAGTAAATATAGAACCGCACGCCCTTAGTAATCACGTGATTTCCCAAAAAACACAGCCAGTCAAAAAATAAACGTGTGAAACTGAAATCGCTTACTCTCGTTCATTGCCGTCCCTAACCGTCCCCTAGTTTAATTCAGATAAATGCGAGGTGCTGCATTTTGGGAAAGCAAATCTTAGCAGGACTTATACATTTAATGGTAAGGTCCTAGGGAGTGTTGCTGAACAAAGAGACCTTGGAGTGCAGGTTCATAGCTCCTTGAAAGTGGAGTCCCAGGTAGATAGGATAGTGAAGAAGGCGTTTGGTATGCTTTCCTTTATTGGTCAGAGTATTGAGTACAGGGGTTGGGAGGTCATTTTGCGGCTATACAGGACATTGGTTAGGCCACTGTTAGAATATTGCATGCAATTCTGGTCTCCTTCCTATCGGAAAGATGTTGTGAAACTTGAAAGGGTTCAGAAAAGATTTACAAGGATGTTGCCAGGGTTGGAGGATTTGAGCTATAGGGAGAGGTTGAATAAGCTAGGGCTATTTTCCCTGGAGCGTCGCAGGCTTAGGAGTGACTTTATAGAGGTTTACAAACTTATGAGGGGCATGGATAGGGTAAATAGGCAAAGTCTTTTCCCTGGGTTTGGGGGGTTCCAGAACTAGAGGGCATAGGTTGAGGGTGAGAGGGGAAAGATATAAAAGAGATCTAAGGGGCAACTTTTTCACGCAGAGGATGGTACGTGTGTGGAATGAGCTGCCAGAGGAAGTGGTGGAGGCTGGTACAATTACAACATTTAAGAGGCATTTGGATGGGTATATGAATAGGAAGGGTTTGGAGGGATATGGGCCGGGTGCTGGCCCAGATTCCTGGGTGCTGGTAGAACTAGATTGGGTTGGGATATCTGGTCGGCATGGACGGATTGGACCAAAGGGTCTGTTTCCATGCTGTACATCTCTATGACTCTATGATTTCGTCACGAGACACACACTTTTTAAAAAAATTTAATTGAAATTCTACCATCTGCCGTGGCAGGATTTGAACCGGGGACACCAGAACATTACCTGGGTCTCTGGACTAATTTCCTGCCAAAAATGGCAGTGGTGTTTTCACTGGACTGTTAATCCAGTAACCCAGGTAATGTTCTGGGGACCCCAGTTTAAACCCTGTCACGGCAGATAGTGGAATTTAAATTCAATAAATGTCTGGAATTGAGAGCCTAATGATGACCATGTATCCATTGTCGGAAAAGCCCGTCTGGTTCACTAATGTCCTTTAGGGAAGGAAACTATCATCCTTACTTAGTCTGGCCTACATGTGACTCCAGACCCACAGCAATGGGGTTGACTCTTAACTGCCCTCTGGGGCAATTAGGGATGGGCAATAAATGCTGGCCCAGACAGTGGCGTCCTCATCCCGTGAATGAATTTTTAAAACCCACTACACCATCACCTCCCCTATATATAGCTTACTTTAGATTTTGTGTAAAATCTGCTCCGGATACAGAATAAAATCTACTCCAGATTTAGGGTAAAACCTGTTCTGGATTCAGGATTGAGTGTGAAGATGCGGTCACCGTGGTTACCTATATCACACTCCTCGTGCTCGGTCTGGTCCAGGATGGGAGTGAGCTCCGAGCTCTGGCTCAGGTAGTTGCGGAGGCTGGCGATCATGTGGTAGATGGCCTGCAGCATCTCGGTGCTGCTGGCGTACTTGTACCGGTTCTGGCGCGTGTACGAGACGAAGCCTTGGACGAGGCCTCCGAAGTAGGAGCCCTTGTCCTGACCCAACTCCTCGATCTTGTTACGGACCCGGCGGTCAGCAGACACCAGGCCGGTTAAGGCGTGGCCCACGGCCGACAGGCGATAACGCACCCTGTCGGACAGGCCGCTCGAGGGACGTTTCTGCTGCATCTGGGCTGCACTGGTCACATCGCCCTCATCCTCCACGCTGCTGATGGACAGCGAGTCCAGCTCCGAGATGGAGGGGAGAGGCGGGCTGTCGCAGGCAAACAGAGACGCCTCCGAGTGGGACTTGGTCAGCGACGGCAAGGTCCCCCGCTCGCCCGCTCCCAGCCACGAGGCCCGGTAGTGGGCCGGGAGGGTGCGGCTGCTCCCAGGCCCCGTCTCTGAGCTGGTACTCTTAGGCCTGTGCCTTTCCCGCTCCGTGTCCTCGCTTTCCGGGGCCTCACTCTCGGCATCTTCCCCCCAGCTCCAGGCCGCCCGCCGTGTGAAGTTCTTTCTCCTCAGAGCCGCTACGTTATTGTCCGAAACCGTGTCCCTCCCCAGGCTGGGGCCTACACAGGAAACAGAACATCAGAAACAGTGAGGAGACTTTCGGAAATTACGGGACGGGGTTTCAACAGGAGAGGAAATCGCATACAATTCTGGTGGCCCCGCTGTAGGAAGGATGTTGTTAAACTGGAGACGGTGCAGGAAATGAAGCTAGATTCAAAATGGCGCCAACACAGGGACACTTTTTACGAGATCTCTACTGCCCAATTGTATTCTCACATTTCTAGCAATCGTTGCCCCCCTTTCAACCTCAATTCTAAGTCATAGAATCAAAGAATCCCAACAGTGTGGAAACAGGCCCTTCAGCCCAACAAGTCCACACCAACCCTCCGAAGAGTAACCCACCCAGACCCATTCCCCTACCTTATTACTCTACATTTACACCTGACTAATGCACATCCCTGAACACTATGGGGCAATTCAGAATGGCCAATCCACCCTACCCTGCACATCCCTGAATACTATGGGGCAATTCAGCATGGCCAATCCACCCTACCCTGCACATCCCTGAACACTATGGGGCAATTCAGCATGGCCAATCCACCCTACCCTGCACATCCCTGAATACTATGGGGCAATTCAGCATGGCCAATCCACCCTACCCTGCACATCCCTGAATACTATGGGGCAATTCAGCATGGCCAATCCACCCTACCCTGCACATCCCTGAATACTATGGGGCAATTCAGCATGGCCAATCCACCCTACCCTGCACATCCCTGAATACTATGGGGCAATTCAGCATGGCCAATCCACCTAAACCTGCACAACTTTGGACCATGGGAGGAAACTGGAGCACCCGGAGGAAGCCCACGCAGACACGGGAAGAATCGAGCTGTAACATTGTATTCCACACCCTGATGCACTTTGTATAGTATGATCTACCTGTACGAGGAGAAAGTGAGGTCTGCAGATGCCCAACCACCACTCCCGGCACCTTCCCTTGCAACCGCAGGAGGTGCAACACTTGCGCCCACACCTCCCCCCTCACTTCTCTCCAAGGCCCCCAGGGAAACTTCCATATCCGCCACAGATTCACCTGCACCTCCACCCACATCATCTACTGCATCCGCTGCAGCCGGTGTGGCCTCCTCTATATTGGGGAGACAGGCCGCCTACTTGCGGAGCGATTCAGGGAGCACCTCTGGGCCACCCGGACGAACCAACCCAACCAACCTGTGGCACAGCATTTCAACTCCCCCTCCCACTCCACCGAGGATATGCAGGTCATTGGACTCATCCACCGCCAAACCACAACAACCCGACGGTCGGAGGAGGAGCGTCTTATCTTCCGACTGGGAACCCTCCAACCGCAGGGGATGAACTTGGACTTCACCAGTTTCTTCATCCCCCCTCCCCCCACCTTGTCTCAGCCGGATCCTTCCAGCCCGGCACCGCCTTCCTGACCTGCAGTCTTCTTCTTGACCTCTCCGCCTCCACCCTACTCCGACCTATCACCCTCACCTTTTTCCACCTATCACATTTCCAACTCCCCTCCTCCAAGTCCCTCCTCCCTACCTTTTATCTTCTCCTGCTGAACACTCTCTGCTCATTCCTGAAGAAGGGCCTGTGCCCGAAACGTCGAATCTCCTGTTCCCTGGATGCTGCCTGACCTGCTGTGCTGTTCCAGCAATAAAGTTTCAACTTTGATCTACCTGTACTGCATGCAAAACAAAACTTTTCACTCTCCTTGGCTACATGTGACAATGATAAATCAAATCAAAGCTAAAAATATTTATTGGGATGTAACTGGGTTTGGAAGGAAAGGCTGGGGCTTTATCTCCTGGAGTGGAAGAGGCTCAGAGGTGACCAGTTTATAAAATGATGGAGAGGCTGAAGAGCAAAGGTCTTTTCCCCATCGTGGGGTAGTTCAAAGGGCCTAGGTATAAAGGTGAAAGGATTTAAAAAGGGTGGTGCATGTATGGAACGAACTGCCAGAGGAAGTGGGAGAGACTTGTACAATTACAGCATTTAAAAGACATTTGGGCAGGTACATGGATAGGAAAGGTTTTGAGGGATATGGGCCAAATGCAGGCAAATGGGACTAGTTCAGCTTAGGAAATCTGGTCAGCATGGATGAGTTGGGCCGAAGGGTCTGTTTCCGTGCTGTCTGACTGTTTTTTAAAAAATTCATTCATGAGCCAAGGGTGTCGCTGGCTAGGCCCAGCATTTATTGGCCGTCTCTAATTACCCAGAGGGCAGTTTTAGAGTCAACCACATTGTTGTGGGTCTGGGGACACCTGGAGGCCAGACCGGGTAAGGATGGCAGATTCCACAGAATCATAGAATGTCTCCGGTGAGATTTGAACTCTATTTCTCCTGTTTACAAGGAAGGCACTTTCACCCCGTTCTAACCCCACCTGGTCCAGAGACGTGTAATAACATCTCTGAACTGATTGATTAGAAACAGAGATTAAATAAAAAGAAACCTATAATCCCTACAGTGCAGGGAAAAGTCATTAGGGCCCATTGAATCTGCACTGACTGTCCGAAGAGCATCCCACCCAATCCCTATAGCCCTGCATTTCCCATGGCTAACCTACCTCGCCTACACATCTCGGGACACAATGGGGCAGTTTAGTGTGGCCAATCCACTCTAACCTGCACATCTTTGGACTGTGGGAGCAATCCGGAGCACCCAGAGGAACATAGAGCAATACAGTGCAAAGCAGACCTAATGGCCCTCAATATTGCGCTGATCTGTGAACTTGTCTAAGCCCACCCCCCTATATGATCCCATCATCATCCATGTGCTTATCCAAGGATTGTTTAAATCTCCCTAATGTGGCTGAGTTAACTACACTGGTAGGTAGGGCATTCCACACCCTTACCACTCTCTGAGTAAAGAACCTGCCTCTGACATCTGTCTTTAATCCATCACCCCTCAATTCATAGTAATGCGTCCTTGTACAAGCCAACATCATCATCCTATGAAAAAGACTCTCATTGCCCACCCTATCTAATCCTCTGATCATCTTGTATGTCTCTATCACATCTCCCCTTATCCTTCTTCTCTCCAATGAGAACAGACCCAAGTCTCTCAGCCTGTCCTCATAAGACCTTCCCTCCAGACCAGGCAACATCCTGGTAAATCTCCTCTGCACCTTTTCCAATGCTTCCACATCCTTCCTGTTATGGGGCGACCAGAACTGTACACAATATTCCAAGTGAGACTGCACTAGTGTTCTGTATAGTTGCAGCAGGATATTGTGGCTCTAGAACTCAATCCCTCTACCAATAAAACCTAACACACTGTATGCCTTCTTAACAGCACTATCAACCTGTGTGGCAACTTTCAGGGATATATGGACGTGGACTCCAAGATCCCTCTGCACATCCACACTACCAAGAATCTTTCCATTGACCCAATACTCTGCCTTCCTGCTATTCTTCCCAAAGTGCATCACCTCACATTTAGCTGCATTGAACTCCATTTGCCATCTCTCAGCCCAATTCCGCAGTTTATCCAAATCTCCCTGCAACCTGTAACATTCTTCCACATTGTCCACCACTCCACTGACTTTAGTGTCATCACTAACCCATCCACCTATGCCTGCATCCAAGTCATTTATAAAAATGACAAACAGCAGTGGTCCCAAAACAGATTCTCGTGACATACCACTAGTAACCGGACTCCAGGCTGAATATTTTCCATCAACCACCACTCACTGCCTTCTTTCAGAAAGCCAGTTTCTAATTCAAACTGCTAAATCACCCTCAATCCCATGCCTCTGCATTTTCACCAACAGCCTACCATGTGGAACCTTATCAAAGGCTTTACTGAAGTCCATATATACCACATCAACTGTCCTACCCTCATCTACATACTTGGTCACCTTCTCAAAAAACTCAATGTGGTTTGTGAGACACACCTGCCCTTGACAAAACCATGTTGACGATCTCCAATCAAATTGTTGCTTGCCAGTTGATTATAAATCCTATCTCTTATAATCCTTTCCAAAATTTTTCCTACAACAGACGTAGGGCTCACGGGTCTATAATTACTTGGGTCATCTCTACTGCCCTTCTTGAACAAGAGCACAACATTTGAAACCTCCAGTCCTCTGGTACTAAACCTGTGGACAATGATGAATCAAGTATCAAAGCCAAAGGCTCTGCCATCTCCTCCCTAGCTTCCCAGAGAATCCTCGGATAAATCCCATCCAGCCCAGGGGACTTATCTACTTTCACACTTTCTAGAATTGATAACACCTGCTCCTTACTAACCTCAGTCCTTTCCAGTCTAATAGCCCGTATCTCATTCTTCTCCTCTACAATATTCTCCTTTTCCTGTGTGAAAACAGATGAGAAATGTTCGTTTAGCTCCTCTCTGATCTCCACAGGGTCCACACACAACTTCCCACTTCTCTCCGTGACTGGCCTTAATCTTACCCGTCATCCTTTTATTCCTCACATACCTATAGAAAGCTTTAGGGTTCTCCTTTATTTTACCTGCTAAAGACTGCTCATGTCCCCTCCTTGCTCTTCTTAACTCTCTTTTTAAATCCTTCCGAGCTGATCTGTAACTCTCCATCGCCTCATTTGAACCATCTCGTCTCAATGTCACATCAGCCTCTTTCTTCCGCTTAACAAGAGATGCAATTTCTGTAGTAAACCACAGTTCCCTTACCTTATCACTTCCTCCCTGCCTGACAGGGACATACCTACACATACAATATGTGTTCCTTAAACTAGTTCCACATTTCAATTATCCCCATCCCCTGCATTTTGCTGCCCCATTCTATGCCTCCTAAGTCTTGTCTAATTGCATTATAATTGCCCTTCCCCATTTACAACTCTTGCCATGTGGCATGTACCTATTCCTTTCCATCGCTAAACTAAACGTAACTGAATTATGGTTACTCGCTCCAAAATGCTCACCTACAACTAAATCAAACACCTGGCCTGGGTCAGATCCAGTGTGGCCTCCCCTCTTGTCGGCCCTTCGACATACTGTGTCAGGAAACCCTCCTGTACACATTGGACAAAAACTGATCCATCTGATGTACTAGAGTTATAGCATTTCCAGTCAATGTTGGGGAGGTTAAAGTCCCTCAAAATGACCACCCTGTTCCTTTCACTCCTACCCAGAATCATTTTGCCGATTCTCTCTTCTACCTCCCTGGAACTCTGCGGAGGCCTATAAAAAACTCCAAACAATGTGACTTCTCCTCTCCTGGTTCTAACCTCAGCCCATACCACCTCAGTAGACGAGCCCTTGTCAAAAGGTCTGGCAGCCACTGTTATAATGTCCTTGACTAACAAAGTCACACTTCCCACTCTTACCACCTTCCCTGTCCTTAATGAAAGATCTAAACCCTGGAACCTGCAACATCCATTCCTGACCCAGCTCTATCCATGTCTCCGAAATGGCCACAAAGACACGCAGACACAGGGAGAATGTGCAAACTCCATACAGACAGGCACCTGAGGCTGGAATTGAACCCGGGTCCCTGGCGCTTTGAGGCAGCGGTGCTAACCCCAAAGGATTTCCTTCCTTAAAGGACATTCATGAACCGGATGTTTTGTTCCTGACAACAGCTATCATTAGACTCTTAATTTCAGTTTTTTTTTATTGAATTCAAATTCCACCATCTGCCATGGCAGGATTTGAACCGGAATCCCCAGGGTCTCTGGATTAACAGTCTAGCGATAATACCACTGGCCATCATCTACAGCAGAGAGAAGTGAGTTCGCACCGGTCAAAATCAGCCACCTAACTATTCAAATCCCACTTTGCAGCTCTTGGCCTATAGTCTTGGCATTGCAAGTGTTTTTCTAAATCCTTCTTTAATGTAATGAGGGTTTCTGCCTCTCCCACACTCACAGGCAGGGAGTACCAGGCTCCCATCACCCTCTCGATGTAAATATGTTTTTTCACATCTTCTCTAAACCTCCTGCCCCTTCCCTTTAAATCGATGCCCACTGGGCATTGATCCCTCTACCAAAGGGAGATATTTCTTCCTGTCCACACTATCTATGCCCCTCGTAATTTTACACATCTCACTAGCAGCAGTGTGTACCATCTACAAGACACACTGCAGAAATTCACCAAAGATCCTCAGGCAGCACCTTCCAAACCCACGGCCACTTCCATCTGGAAGGACAAGGGCAGCAGGTACATGGGAACACCACCCCCTGCAAGGTCCCCTCCACCCCCCATCCTGACTTGGGAATATATCGCCGTTCCTTCAGTGTCGCTGGGTCAGAATCCTGGAATTCCCTTCCTCATGGCATTGTGGGTCAACCCACAGCACACGGACTGCAGCGGTTCAAGAAGGCAGCTCACCCCCACCTTCTCAAGGGGGCAACTGGAGACGGGTGATAAATGCTGGGCCCAGCCAGATATCCCACCAATGAATTTTTAAAAATCATGTCCCTCCTTTTGCTCCCAGGAAAATAACCCCAATCTGGCCAATCTCTCTTCATAAGTAAGACTCTCCAGCCCAGCCAACATCTTGGTAAATCTCCCTCTGCACGCTCACCCAGTGTTGTCACATCCCTCCTGTAACACGGATTCCAGAACTGTACACAGAATGGTTTCGGAACTGCCAATAGGGAAGGAAGGGTCTTCCATTTTGTTTTGGTGGAAGCACGAGGGGCTGTGGTCATGGGTACACCAAATGAGGAACTGAGAAGGGGTTCTTTGCCCCAGGAGCAGTGAGGATGTGGAACTCCCTCCCCCCAGATAGTGGCTATGGCGAACAGAGCAGCGCAGGGGAACTCCAATCTGTGCACAAGAGAGAAAAGGGAATTAGTTTGACCTTGTGAAGGAGACAGGCCCTCCAATCTGTTCTTTTTATTTCATTCAGGGGATGTGTCAGGGCAGGGTTTGTTTTGGCTGCTTGTGGGAATTTGGCACAAATGGCTGTCCCAGTAACCCCACATTCCCCATGATCCTAACCTACACATCCCTGTGCACTATGAGTAATTCCCCATGGCTAATCCACCCTAACCTGCACATCCCTGGGCACTATGGGGCAATTTAGCATGGCCAATCCACCTTAACCTGCACATCCCTGGGCACTATGGGACAATTTAGCATGGCCAATCCACCCTAACCTGCACATCCCTGGGCACTATGGACAATTTAGCATGGCCAATCCACCCTAACCTGCACATCCCTGGGCACTATGGGACAATTTAGCATGGCCAATCCACCCTAACCTGCACATCCCTGAACACTATGGGACAATTTAGCATGGCCAATCCACCCTAACCTGCACATCCCTGAACACTATGGGACAATTTAGCATGGCCAATCCACCCTAACCTGCACATCCCTGGGCACTATGGGACAATTTAGCATGGCCAATCCACCCTAACCTGCACATCCCTGGGCACTATGGACAATTTAGCATGGCCAATCCACCCTAACCTGCACATCCCTGGGCACTATGGGACAATTTAGCATGGCCAATCCACCCTAACCTGCACATCCCTGAACACTATGGGACAATTTAGCACGGCCAATCCACCCTAACCTGCACATCCCTGGGCACTATGGGACAATTTAGCATGGCTAATCCACCCTAACCTGCACATCCCTGGGCACTATGGGACAATTTAGCATGGCCAATCCACCCTAACCTGCACATCCCTGAATACTATGGGACAATTTAGCATGGCCAATCCACCCTAACCTGCACATCCCTAAACACTATGAGGCAATTTAGCATGGCCAATCCACCCAAACCTTGACATTCCTGAACACTATGGGTAATTTAGCATGGCCAATCCACCCAAACCTTGACATTCCTGAACACTATGGGTAATTCACCATGGCTAAGCCACCCTAACTGAGACATCCCTGAGCACTGCTGGGCAACTTAGCACAGCCAATTCACCCTAACCTGCACATCTTTGGATTGTGGGAGGAAACCCACGCAGACACGGGGAGAATGTACAAACTCCACACAGACAGTCGCCCGAGGCTGGAACTGAACCCGAGTCCCTGGTGCCGTGAGGCAGCAATGCTAACCACTGAGCCACCAGAGCCCAAAGAGAATCTGGTTACCTTTGAAAGCGTCCTCTTCTTCCAGGCTGTTCCCAGAATCCAATGTCTCTACAGCATTTGCCGACGCTGCCTCCTGCTGGTTTCGGGGGGAAGTGGGAGTTGCTTTGCAGCCAGTCCATGCTGGTGTCTTGTTCCTGGTCGCCAGGCACGAGGGCCCGAAGGCCTGTGTCTGCAGTGGGACCTTGGTGACCCAGCTGTCCCCATGCTCCCTCAGGAAAAGGGGGTTGATGAAGAAGAGGGCACCGTTCTCGGCCGTCACTTGGATGGAGCACATCGGGAGGGGCTGCTGCTTCAGGAGTCCGAAGCCGGATGTGGGATTGACAGCCAAGGCGTCCCCCTCGACTTCCCGGAATGTCGTATCCTGGCTCTGGTTGAATAGGGATTCCCAGAACACTGGACGGAGACAAGGGGAGAGATTGGTTCAGAGTAACAGTCAAAGAATACCTCCCTTCACTTTGATGATCTTTCATATCCTTGTCAAAGCCGGAGGGAGTTCAGAAGAGATTTACCAGGACGTTGCAGGGAATGGAAGGTTTGAGGTCTAAGGAGATGCTGGGACTTGTTTCACTGGAGCGTAGGAGGTTGAGAGGCGACCTTACAGAGATTTATAAAATAATGAGGTATAGATAGAGTTAATGGTAGCTGTCTTTTCCCTAGAGTGGGGGATTTCAAGGCTAGGGGAACATTGTTAAAGGTGAGAGGAGACAGACTTAAAAAAAGAAACGATTGGTAATTTTTTTACCAAGAGGGTGGTTCCTGTGTGGAATCAACTTCCTGCGTGATGGATGTGGGTACAGTTACAAGGTTTAAAAGACATTTGGATAAGTTCAGGAAGAGGAAAGGTTTGGAGGGATATGGGCCAAGTGCAAGCAGGTGGGTCCAGTTTAGTTTGAGATTATGGTCGGCATGGATTGGTTGGACCAAAAGGTCTGTTTCCGTGCTGGATGACTCTATGAGTGTCGCTGGACTAGTCCAACACTTGGATCCAGACCCTAATCACCTTAAACTGAGTGTCTTGCTTGGGCCATTTCAAAGGGCGGGTAAGAGTCAGTCTGCGCACCTGGAGTTACATGTAGGCCAGACCACGTAATAACGGCAGATTTCCTTATTAAAGGACAAAGAATGGCTGACCTCTAGTTTCTGTGCATCCATTGGTGTGGGTCCGGAGTCACATGTAGGTCACCTGATGCTTGTGGTTTCAAATAAACCTGTTGGACTATAACCTGGTGTCCTGTAACTTCTGACCTTGTCTACCCCAGTCCGACTCTGGCACCTCCACATCATAGAGATAGAGACTCACACAAAGAGATAAACAGGGAGGGAAGAAGCCTGGTAGATAGAGATGCACGCAGAGAGACTCAGAAAACAGTATACATGTAGAGACAGAATTAGAGATAGGCACTGTCAGAAAGGTGTACAAACTGACAGAGAAATAAAGTCACAGAGAGAGATTTCAGAGAGAGGTGCACAGAAGGTTAGGGAGAGAGAGAAAGAGAGATGTACACAGAGACAGACCAACAGAGAAAGAAAGATGTACACAGAGTTAAGAGATATTCACACAGAGGGAGACAAGTGGATGGAGACACACAGGGGGAATCTAGTAAAATGGTAATGGTTGTGCTGACCTGGACTCATTGTATACATTCAAATGAGAACTCTACCAGCAACAGTTTCTGTCAATGTTCAATAAGAGAGAGAGGAGGGGAGCGAGAAAAGGAGAGAGAAGAGGGGGAAGGAGTGAAAGGGGAGAAAAGGAGAAAGGGGAAGGAGAGAGGGGAGAAAAGGAGAGGGGAGGATAGGAAGGGGAGGAAAAGTGGGCTGGACGGGGAAAAGAGAGGCAGGAGGAGAGAGGAGAGGCAAAAGGGAGGGAGGTACGAGAGAGAAGGAGGGAAGGAGAGAGAGAGAAGGGAGAAAAGGAGAGAGAAGGAGGGGAAGGAGAAACAGCAGGAAAGGTGAGTGAGGAGGGGAGGACCATATGAAATAGGAGCAGGAGGAGGCCATTCGGGAAGGAGAGAGGGGAGAAAAGGAGGGGGGAGGACCCTCCTTTTCGGCCCCTCGAGTCTGCTCCACCATTCAATAGGATTATGGCTGATCCAACATTCCTCACGTCCATTTCCCCATGACTACCCGACTGATCACGAATCTCTCTCAGCCTTAAATATACACATTGACTCTTCCCCCTATGGCAAGGAGTTCCAAAGACTCACAACCCACTGTGGGAAGAAATTCCTCCCCATCTCAGTCTGAAATCAGTGCCCCTTTATTCAGATACTGTGCCCTCTGATCCGAGACCTTCCCACGAGGAGGAGCATCCTCTTAGCAATGACCCTGTCAAGCTCCTGGAGAATCCAAAAGGTCTCAATGAGATCATCTCCCATTCTCCTAAACTCCAGTGAGTAGAGTTCCAACCTCAAAAAGAGAGAGGGAGTGAGGGCAGTGGGGGAAGGAGAGGATGAGAGATGGAGAGAGAACCGGTGGAAAAGAGAGAGAGGAAGGAGAGAGAGAGGGGGGAGGGATGGAGAGAGGGGAGGAAAGGGGAACGGGAAGAGGGAGAGAGGGAAGGAGAGAGAATGGAGGAATGGAGAGAGGGGAAGGAAGTGGGGAAGAGGGTGGGAGAAAGAGAGGGAGGTGAGAACAGAGGGAAGGAGAGAGAACGGAGGGATGGATGCAGAGAGGGGGGAAGACAGAGGGAGAGGGGAGAAAGAGAGGGAAGGAGAGAGAATGGAGGGTGTAGAGAGGGGACAGTAGGAAAGGAGTGAAAGGGAGATGGAGGAAGGAAGGAGGCTGATGGAGAAAGGTGAGGGAAGGTGCGAGGAAAAAGACTGATAAAGGGAACGGGGCTGAAGAGGAGGGAAAAGAGAGGAGCGAAGGAACGTGAAAGAGAGGTGGAACTCTTTCCAATAACGAGACTGCGGAGGCGAGAGTAATGAGGTGGAAACAGAAAGCAGGAAATGAGCTTGTATGAAAGGAAATTAACCGAGTGAAGATGAAAGGAGTCACATCAGAGAAACTCACTCATGCCCAGTGCTGAGATCTGCTCCAGATGCTCCTTGCTGGTTGCATGTAAGATGGCTGCAGGTAGTTGGAGCCGAAAAGGCAGGATATCCCTGTCGAGTGGGACAGTGTTAGCATGGGAACAGTACTAAGCAGTGACAATTCTCACAGTTCCTTATTTCACCCTGACCTTCCTGTTTAACATGTTGCAATTACAAATGAGTAAAACACAGGGTCCTGTTTCTTTTTCACATTGTCCGAAGCCTCTTTCGCATGAGAGAGATCGAAGTGGTTCGATATTGCACATTTTGAGGTTCCTTGCCATCTCCACGTCACGCCTTCTGCTGGGGTTGGGAGCATGAGCGAGACACCCACTTTGAGAAAATCAGCCACAGTCATTTCCTGGAGGACAGGTGACTGTTTTTAACTAAGCTTGAGCAGCATTTATAACAGAGTATCTGAGATCATTGTGTAAGAAGTAGAGGAGAGAGAAAGAGAGGGAGATGAAATTATTTTTTGTCTAAATGCAGTGAATCTTTAGGATTGGGAACACCAAGTCTTGTTGCAACATTCAAAGGGGAGGTCCTATGGGGTAAGAGCAGGTGATGCGGAGGCTTTGGAGAGGATGCAGGATGCTGCCTGGAATAACAGGGTATGAGCTACTAGCAAAGGCTTGAAAAACCTGGGATGTTTTCTCTGGAGGCTGAGGGGAGACACGGTAGAAGTCTATAAAATTATGCGATGCAGAGATAGGGTTGATGGTCAGAACCTTTTTTTTCCCAGAGTTGAAATGACTAATACTAGGGGGCATTCATTGAAGGTGAGAGGAGGAAAGGTTAAAGGAGATGTGAGGGGCTAATGTTTTTCCCCAGAGAGTGGTAGAAGTGTGGAACACGCTGTGAGGGGGTGCTGGTGGAGGCTGAGACAATAGGGGCGTTTAAGGGAGTTTTAGATGAGCATGGAATGGAGGGAAATGGACAGAAGGGATTAGTTTAATTTGGCGTCATATTCAGCACAGCATAATGGGCCAAAGGGCCTCTTCCTGTGCTACCCTACGGTCTATGGAAGGCTCCTTTCGACATGGTCAGGCTTTGGCAGTTTGCCGGGGCCACGTGACTTTCTAGACAACTACTCAGGACCTTTAAAGGTCAACAGCTCCGTGGGTCAGGAGTCACGTATATTTGTTTCATTTTGAAAATATTTATAAAAAATCACTTCGGTACACTCTTTGTTTATGGAGAACAAGCAAACATTGAAGTTTGACTTTCCCCAATAACCCAAGGCATTTCTTACTTATGTAAGATACCATTTCCATGTATTTGAGGCATCGGGAGGGTCCAATAACTGAATGGGCCCCCATTATAGTTTGGGGCGGCACAGTGGTTCAGTGGTTAGCACTACTGCCTCACAGTGCCGGGGACCCGGGTTCAATTCCCGCCTCAGGCGACTGACTGTGTGGAGTTTGCACATTCTCCCCGTGTCTGTGTGGGTTTGCTCTGGTTTCCTCCCACAGTCACAAAGATGTGCAGGTCAGGGTGAATTGGCCATGCTAAATTGCCCGTAGTGTTAGGTGTAGGGGAATGGGTCTGGGTGGGTTGCGCTCTGGCAGGTCGGTGTGGACTTGTTGGGCCGAAGGGCCTGTTTCCACACTGTAGGGAATCTAATCTAATCTTAGATGGTGGTCATTCCCCACTGCGCCTTGGCAGCAGCTTTATGCGTCCCTCAGCACATAGTCCTGGACCTTGGGATGCTCCAGTCTGTGTCACTCAGTCACGGTCAACTCCTTGCCCTGGAAGACCAATAAGTTTCTGGCAGAGCAAAGAGTTGATGGGCGTTGAAATGCCCATCAGCCATGATTGAACGGCGGAGTGCACTCAATGGGCCAAATGGCCTTACTTCCACCCCTATGGTCCTCCAGGGGCAGTCGATGTTTGTCTCGGTGTGCATCCTGGGGAGCAGACTGCAGAGCACGGACTCGCGCATTATGGAGCTGCTCAGGACGGACCTCACAAAAAAAAAGACACTACATCTCTCTGCGAACTTCCTTTGCAAAGGCATGTTCCAGAAGGACGTCTGCTTTACAGTTTTTATTGCGAGGCATAATTTTAAATCCAGGTATAAAATTTTACAAGGAGCTGCTGCTTACTGGTAACCCTATCAGCAGCAAATGTAGGCGAAAACCAGGCTGCTTGAGGATCCGAGACCTACAGCCAGGAGCAGCCTGAGGCCTACAGCCAGGTGCAGCATGAGGCCTGGAGTCGTTTCCCTGCTTTCTCCCTCTATCCCATGCACGTTGAGTTCCATCCAATTTCCTTTGGAAATCATTCACTGTCTCCGCTTTGAGCAACTTTAGAAGCAATAAGTTCCAGGCCACGACCCCTCTCTGTGCAAAGAATAGTGTTCCTCATTTTGATAGGTGCAGATGGGATGGGATGAAAGGTCTTATTCTATGCTGTGCTGTAGGTCTGTAAAACTATGATTTACAAGATTCATCCAATTCATCTTCCTCCTGTACCTCCCAAAAATTTAACTCTGTGTCCCCCAAGTCTTTGTAATATCAGTGAACAGGGACAATCATTCCTCATCTACCTGCTCCATACCTGCTTATGTACCTGGGTCAAATTTTCTCTCCACGTCCCTTGCTCCAAGGAGAAATCTTATTATTTCAGTGACACCACTGTGGACATTTTGAACGGTCTCTTACCTGCTCACACAGTAATATGCGATCATTTGAAATAGACTGCTGAATCCCAGATAGGAGTGTTCCAGAGATAAAACTGCAAGAAATACAATTAAATGAAGATATAATTCTCGGTTGCCGAAATCAAATGGTTACTCTGATAAGATCAAATCTCCCCTAACTCAACCGTAAATCACAAGAACACAAGAGGTTGGAAACTCTCCAAATACATGTCCCTGTCCCCTCCCTGTAACCCTAAATGTTCCTCCTTTTCAGATAATGAGCCAATTCCCTCTTTAAAGCCTTCTTCATAGAGTCCATAGAATCTATAGATTCCCTACAGTGCGGAAACAGGCCATTCGGCCCAACAAGTCCACACTGACCCTCCAAAGAGTAATCCACCCTGACCCATTCTCCTACAATTATCTAACTAATACATCTAACCTACAAATCCCTGAACACTGTGGTCAAATTAGTATGGAATTTTGTACAGACTCTTCAGTCCAACTCGTCCATGCCAACCAGATATCCTAACCTAATCTAGTTCCATTTGCCAGCTATTGGCCCATATCCCTCTAAACTCTTCCTGATCATGTACCCATCCAGATGCCTTTTAAATGTTGTAATTGTACCAGCCTCCACCACTTCCTCTGGCAGCTCATTCCATATACACACCAAATCTTTCCCCTCTCACCCTAAACCTATGCCCTCTAGTTCTGGACTCCCCCACCCCAGGGAAAATACCTTGTCTATTTATCCTATCCATGCCCCTGTTGATTTTATAAACCTCGATAAGGTGATAATCTCCAGCAGCATATTCTAGACCCTGACCATGTTGAGGACGTCTTTTCCTCCTAATGTGTTTGCTCCCTTTGCCAAACACTTTAGAGTGATCCTTCCACCAGTGGGATCAGTTTGCCCTGGTTGACCCTGTTCAGTCCAGGTGAGCCATCTAAACACCTCAATTAAATTCTATCCTGCTTGTTAAGACTTTGCTATTATTCTCAACGAATCACCTCTATTATTGTAGAAACCATATAATCCCTGCAGCACTGCTGGAAGCCATTTGGCCCATCAAGTCTGCACTGGCCCTCCGAAGACCACATCCTACCCTACCCTGTAGCCCCGCATTTCCCATGGCTAACCCACCTAGCCTGTACATCCCTGGATACTATGGGACAATTTAGCATGGCCAATCCATCTAACCTGCACATCCCTGGACACTACGGGGCAATTCCCATGGCCATTCCACCCTGACCTGCACATCTTTGGACTGTGGGAGGAAACCGGAGCATCCGGAGGAAACCCACGCAGACACGGGGAGAATGTGTAAACTCCACACAGTCGCCCGAGGTTGGAATCGAACCCGGGTCCCTGGCGCTGTGAGGCAGCAGTGCTAACCACCGAGCCACCCAGGTCTCTCCAGACTTCGAGCACCTCGATCAGAACTCCCACCCCAGTTATACCCTCTTCCACTGTTGGGCAGAAAATATAAATGTTTGAGTACATGTACAAACAGATTCAAGAACAGCTTCTTCCTCTCTGTTATTAGACTTTAGTATGGATCTCTCAAATGTTAATGTGTGTTCTCAGTGGCTGTAACACTGTATCCTACACTCTGTTCTGTTACCTTGTTGCACTTGTATGGTACAATCTGCTTGTTAAAGCACGTGTGACACACTTTTCACTGTGTTTCGGCACACGTGACACCAATAAATCAAATCAAATCAAATCCCCTCTCTGAGAAAAACAGCCCCTAATTCCCCAATCCATCCGCATCCACAAAGTTTCTGATCCATGGGATTGTAATGAAGCAGCTACATTAAAAACTTCAAGCGAACTGCCTTAGTTCCCCTGCTGCCCTCCTTGTGAGTGAGTTACACACAAACTGTACGTCAGAAAGCAGAGGGCAAGAAATCATCACCTTTACGTGTTAGACACAATACACACACAGAGGTGCTAACTTGTGAGTCAGAGAGTCATACAGCACGGAAACAGACCCTTCGGCCCAACCAGTCCATGCCGACCATAATCCCAAACTCAACTAGTCCCACCTGCCTGCTCCCGGCCTATATCCCTCCAAACGTTTCCTATACATGAACTTATCTAAATATCTTTTAAACGCTGTAACTGTACCCACTCCCACCACTTCCTCAGGAAGTTCATTCCACACATGAACCTTTGCCTTTTACGTCATTTTTAAATCTCTCTTCTCTCCCCTTAAAGATGTGCCCCCTACTCCTGAAATCCTCCATACTAGGGGAAAGATACCTACCATCAACTCTATCGATACCCCTCATTATTTTATAAACCTCTATAAGGTCACCTCTCAACCTCCTAAGATCTAGTGAAAACATTCCCAGCCTTTCTTTATAACTCAAATCTTCCATACCCAGCAACGTCCTGGTAAATCTCTTCTGAACCTTCTCCAGTTTAATAATATCCTTCCTATAACTGGGTGACCAGAGCAGAGACCTGCGTTTATGTAGCGCCTTCCACATCCCCAGGACACACCAAAGCCTTTTGCAGCCAATGAAGTGTAAGTGGTAAAAAGTTAAGTCTCTCTCGCCTCTCATTCCAGAGAGAGGGAGGATGGGCGATGGGTTAGCCTGGGAGTCACCATGCCCCAGGTGAGGGCAAAGATTGGGAAGGTGGGACCCACAGGGTAACTTCAGACAGTGTGGGAATCCAACCCATTACTGTTGGTACCACATACCAGCCGTCCAGCCAACTGACCCCAGAGCAGAGGTCATTTCATGAAAGATGGCTGGCCAGGCCAAAGGTGGCAATATCATTGGGGTAATAATTCTGGAGCAGGGGGTTCAAATCCCAACATGCTAACTATTGGAAATTGGATCCAGTTGTTCATATATCTGAAATAGAAAGGGGGGTCTCAATAATAGGAGCAGGACAATTTGCAAACTCCCTTCAGTTGATAATGTGAAGCTAAAATCATTGGAGAACCAAGGAGATGCGCTGTATTAGAGAGACAGCTAGTGGTGAGTTTAACCTTTTTTCATTCACTGGTAGGATGTGGTCAGTTTTTACTGCCCATCCCTAATTGCCCCCTTGAGAAGGTGGGGGTGAGCTGCCTTCTTGAACCGTTGCAGTCCAGCTGCTGTGGGTGGACCCACAATGCCCTTAGGGAGGGAATTCCAAGATTCTAGATTTCTGGAGGAACGGTGATATATTTCCAAGTCAGGATGGTGAGTGGAGGGGAACTTGCAGGGGGTGGTGTTCCCATGTATCTGCTGCCCCTTGTCCTTCTAGATGGAAGAGACTGTGGGTTTGGAAGGTGCTGCCTGAGGGTCTTTGGTGAATCTGAAGGTCAGGCAAGGTTGAGAAAGAGTAACCGTCACGGTGACCTCAGTCAACGCTGGAATTGTTACCCACGCTGTTGGTGTCACTGCATCGTAAACTAGTCAGAGAGCCACACAACATGGAAACAGACCCTTCCGTCCAACTCATCCATGCTGACCAGATGTTCTAAATTCATCTCGTCTCATTTGCCAGCATTTAGCCCATATCCCTTTAAATCCATCCAGGTGCCTTTTACATGTTGTAATTGTACCAGCCTCCACCACTTCCTCTGGCAGCTCATTCCATACACGCACCACCCTCTGTGTGAAAAAGTTGCCCCTCAGGTCCCTTTATGTCTTTCCCCTCTCACCTTAAACCTATGTCCTCTAGTTTTGGATTCCCCAACTCTGGGAGAAAGACCTTGGCTACTCATCCGATCCATGCCCCTCACATCTTGTAAACTTCCATAAGGTTGCCCCTCAGCCTCTGACACTCCAGAGAAAATAGCCCCAGTCTATTCAGCCTCTCCCTATAGCTCTTTTCCTCTAACGCAGCAACGTCCTGAAAATCTTTTCTGCATTCTTGCAAGTTTAGCAACATCTTTCCCATAACAGGGAGACCAGAATTGAATGCAGTATTCAAACAGTGGCCAAATCTTTGTCCTGTACAATGTCCTGTACAGCCGCAGCATGACCTCTAAACCCCTATACTCAATGCACTGACCACAGTTATTCAGCCCACAATTTGATAAAGACAGTCTAATGTCAGTTGGGGATAATTATTAGGCTCTTGGATGAACTCTTTCTGGTTGTCTTTCAATTATGGCTGATTGTGATTGTTTTGTTGGATAGTTGTATGTGCCTAAAAGGTGACTTGGGGTCTCAGTGTCTGAAAGACGGTTTCTGTGACACTGCAGCACCCCCTCAGTACAGACTCAAAGTCTCTGGGACTACCCACTGAGCCCTGGTTTGAGATTGAGACGAACCCATGGTTTGAGTAAATTGTTACAGAAACAGACTCAGCAGGTCAGGCAGCACCCAAGGAGCAGGGGAATCGATGTTTTGGGCCAGAGCCCACTTTCTCCAATTCTGATCCAGTGACCCTTATTTAGAACTGAGTTTTGAATCTAAGAATCTTAGCCGTTCTGAAGCAGGGTCACTCGATCCGAGACATTAACTCTGCTTTCTCTCTCCACAGCTGCTGAGTTTCTCCAGCAATCTCTGCTTTCATTTGTTTTTAAGTGTAACCTATCTACGATAGTGAGTAGAGTGGGTTCTTTTTGGATTAAATGTTTTATTGAGATCTGTCTCTTGATTACATTTTTAAAATATAAAACAGAGGTAGGAAGCGGTGGAGGCTGGTACAATTACAGCATTTAAAAGGCATCTGGATGGGTACATGAATAGGAAGGGTTTAGAGGGATATGGGCCAAGTGCTAGCAAATGGGACTAGATTAGTTGAGGAGGATATTAAACTAGAGAGAGCAGGAGAAATTTACAAGGATGTTGCTGGATTCAAGGGTCTGAGTTATAGGGAGAGGTTGGACAAGTTAGGACTTCTTTGTTTAGAGTGTACAAGATTGAGGGGGGTCCTAGGAGGTGTATAAGATCATGAGAGGCTTGAATATGGTGAATGCACTCAGTCTTTTTCCCAGGGTTGAGGAAGCAAGGACGAGAGGTCATCAGTTTAAGGTTAGAGGGGAAAGAAGAAAAGGGATCCTGAGGGGCAACTTTTTAACACAGAGGGTGGTACGCATATGGAATAAGATTAGATTAGATTAGATTAGATTACATTACAATGTGGAAACAGGCCCTTCGGCCCAACAAGTCCACACCGACCCGCCGAAGTGAAACCCACCCATACCCCTACATTTACCCCTTCACCTAACACTACGGGCAATTTAGCATGACCAATTCACCTGACCCTGCACATCTTTTGGACTGTGGGAGGAAACCGGAGCACCCGGAGGAAACCCACGCAGACACGGGGAGAACGTGCAAACTCCACACAGTCAGTCGCCTGAGGCGGGAATTGAACCCGGGTCTCAGGCGCTGTGAGGCAGCAGTGCTAACCACTGTGCCACCGTGCCGCCCACAAATAATAAGCTGCTAGTGGAAGTGGTTGAGGTGGGTATATTAACAATGTTTAAAAGGCATTTGTACCAATACATGGATCGGAAAGGTTTAGAGGGATATAGGCCAAGTGCAGGGAAATGGGGTTAGTGTGGACAGACATTTTGGTCAGCGTGAACCGGTTAGGGCCAAAGGGCCTGTCTCTATGCTGTAGAACTCTATGACTATGTGATGTCTGGTCAGCATGGACGAATTGGACCTAAGGGTCTGTCTCTGTGCTCTACATCTCTATGACTCTAAGTGCCGTCCTTTGAGTTTTATTTAATGAGTAAATTTTTTCCCCTTTGTCAGTAGGATTCGAGAACAGCGATGAGGAAAGTCAGCGATGACTGAATGGAAAAGACAGACCAGAAATGGTGCACTGACAGAGTAAACAAAACTGAGCTCATATCCACCCTCCCTTCATCCACAAGTCACCGAATCACTTGTGGAAAGAGTGGAGAGAATCTTTCCACCAGGCTGACATTTGAGGCAATCTTTCCCCTCCCAGCGGGGGATGAAATTCAATCAGTTTCCGAGACATTAACAAAACTGAAAGCAACAGAAAAATATCAAAATTCTGATGCAGCATAATTCCGTTGAAACAGCAGCATGGTAAAATGCCATATTTTGTTTATTCAATGAATGTGGATGTCTCTGGCTCGGCCAGCATTTATTGCCCAGGCCCTAATTGCCCCAGAGGGCAGTGAAGAGTCAACCCCATTGCTGTTGGTCTGGAGTTACGTATAGGCCCAGACCAGGTAAGGATGGCAGTTTCCTTCCCTAAAGGAGATTAGTGACCCAGATGGGATTTTCCAACAATGGATACATGGTCATCATTGTTGAGATTTGTAGCTCAGGTTGAGGTTCTCGATGTAGGTTTGCTCGCTGAGCTGGAAGGTTCGTTTCCAGACGTTCCGTCACCATCTAGGTAGGAATTTCTTCAGCCAGAGGGTGGAGAATCTGTGGAGCCCATTGCCACAAAGGGCTGTAGAGGTCAAGTCATTGAGTGTATTTAAGATAAAGATAGATAGGTTGTTGATTGTAGAATAAATTAGAAGGTTCATTTCCAGACGTTTCATCACCCAATAGGCAACATTTTCCTTCCAACTCAGCGAGCAAACCTACACCCATGGTTATCATTAGACTCTTAATTCCAGATTTTTATTGAATTTATATTCTGCTGTTGTGGGATTCGAACCCAGTTTCCCCAGAACATTAGCTTGGTGTCTGGATTAACAACCCAGTGATAATACCACTAGGCCAGCACTTCCCCTGCCCCTCATGGTCTTTATGGCTGGAGTGATTGGAGTTTAAAAATAGAAACGTCTCTTACTGTACAGGGTGTTGGTGAGGCCATACGTGGAGAACTAGGGATCAGAGGGATATGGTAAAAACAAGGACTGCAGATGCTGGAAACCAGAGTCTAGATTAGAGTGGTGCTGGAAAAGCACAGCAGGTCAGGCAGCATCCGAGGAGCAGGAAAATCGATGTTTCGGGCAAAAGCCCTTCATCAGAAACAGAGACATGGTGCCTGCAGAGTGGAGAGATAAATGAGAGAGGGGTGGGGGTGGGGAGAAAGTAACGTAGAGTACAATAGGTGAATGGGGGTGGGGATGGAGGTGATGGGTCAGAGAGGAGGGTGGGGGAAGGTAGCAAAGAGTACAATGGGTGAATGGGGGTGGGGATGGAGGTGATGGGTCAGAGAGGAGGATGGGGGAAGGTAGCAAAGAGTACAATAGGTGAATGGGGGTGGGGTTGGAGATGATGGGTCAGAGAGGAGGATGGGGGAAGGTAGCAAAGGGTACAATGGGTGAATGGGGGTGGGGATGGAGGTGATGGGTCAGAGAGGAGGGTCGGGGAAGGTAGCAAAGAGTACAATGGGTGAATGGGGGTGGGGATGGAGGTGATGGGTCAGAGAGGAGGGTGGGGGAAGGTAGCAAAGAGTACAATGGGTGAATGGGGGTGGGGATGGAGGTGATGGGTCAGAGAGGAGGGTGGGGGAAGGTAGCAAAGAGTACAATGGGTGAATGGGGGTGGGGATGGAGGTGATGGGTCAGAGAGGAGGGTGGGGGAAGGTAGCAAAGAGTACAATGGGTAAATGGGAGTGGGGATGGAGGTATTAGGTCAGAGAGGAGGGTGGTGTGGATAGGTGGAAAGGAAGATAGGCAGGTAGAACAGGTCATGAGGGTGGTGCTGAGCCGGAAGGCTGGAGCTGGGGTGAGGTGGGGGAAGGGGAAATGAGGAAACTGGTGAAATCCACATTGATGCCATGGGGTCGAAGTGTTCCGAGATGGAAGATGAGGTGTTCTTCCTTCACCGCCGCTCCCTCACCACCTGATGCCTGGAGGAAGAACGCCTCATCTTCCATCTCGGAACACTCCAACCCCAGGGCATCAATATAGATTTCACCAGTTTCCTCATTTCCCCTTCCCCCACCTCACCCCAGCTCCAGCCTTCCAGCTCTGCACCATCCCCATGACCTGTCTTACCTGCCAATCTTCCTTTCCACCTATCCACTCCACCCTCCTCTCTGACCTATCACCTCCATCCCCACCCCCATTCACCTATTGTACTCTATGCTACTTTCTCCCCTCCCCCCCAACCCCCACCCCCCCTCTCAATTATCTCCCCACTCTGCAGGCACCCTGACTCTATTCCTGATTAAGGGCTTTTGCCCGAAACGTCGATTCTCCTGCTCCTCGGATGCTGCCTGACCTGCTGTGCTTTTCCAGCACCACTCTGATCTAGACGTCAGAGGGATATGGGCCAAGTGCTGCCAAATGGGACTAGATCAGTTTAGGATATCTGGTGGGCATTGATGAGTCGGACCGAAGGGTCTGTTTCCATGCTGTACATCTCAATGACTCGATAACTGTGTACAATTTTGACACTTAAAGAAACGGATGGAGTGGCCTGATGTACCTTTAAAATGGAGATGGGAAGGAATTTCTTCAGCCAGACGGTGGTGAATCTGTGGAAACCATTGCTACTGAGGGCTGTAGGGGCCAAGTCATTGAGTGTATTTAAGATAAAGACAGATAGGTTCTTGATTGTAGAATACACTAGAATCCCTACAGCTGTGGAAACAGGCCATTCGAGTACACACTAACCTTCTGAAGAGCATCTCACCCAGACCCACCCCGCGACTCTATCTCTGTAACCCTGCATTTCCTGTGACTAACCCACCGAGCCTGTATGTCTCTGAACACTATGGGCAATTTTCCATGGCCCATCCACTCTAAGCTGCACATCTTTGTGAGCGTGGGAGGAAACCGGAGCACCCGGAGGAAACCCACGCAGACACTGGGAGAATGTGCAAACTCAACACAGAGAGTTGCCCGAGGCTGGAATTGAACCCAGGTCCCTGGAACTGTGAAATAAGGGGATCAAGAGTTACTGGGAGAAGGCAGGAGAATGGTGTTGGGAAACACATCAGCCAGACCCGAATGGGCCAAATGGCCTAATTCTGCTCCTATATCTTAGGCTTTGGAGGCAGCTCAAAACGTTGATTCCTCGTGTTGATCTATTGAGAACTGGATTAGGTTCTTTATTCATTAAAGTTTCCACAAATGAGTGGTGATCTTATTCAAACACACGAGATTCTGAAGAAGGGTGACTGGACCCATATGTTTTCTCTCCACAAATGCTGCCAGATCTGCTGAATCTCTCCAGCAATATCTGTTTTGGTTTAAGATTCTGAAGTGGGGGGGCAGGGAACAGGGGAGTTGTAAAGAAGATGTTTTCCCTCCTGGCGGGTGGGCAGAGCTGTACCAAGGTCAGCCGGCTGGGTCTCATCGAACGTGGATTCCCTGATGGAGGCCGTCCAAACTGAGGGAGATCTGGCCGGGTTTGAGAGAGGAATGTCAGAGATATTGAGTTACTTGTCTCAGTGAGAGACCAAAAAAACTGCAAATGTTTGAACCCAAGGTAGACAGGCAGGAGGCTGGAAGAACACTTGTGACTAAAGGGTGAATGGTAATGCCAATCTGAGGAGATATTTCAGGGGGATTGGTGATGCCAATCTGAGGAGTTATTTCGGGGAGATTGGTGATGCCAATCTGAGGAGTTATTTCGGGGGATTGGTGATGCCAATCTGAGGAGTTATTTTGGGAGGATTGGTGATGCCAATCTGAGGAGTTATTTCAGGGGGATTGGTGATGCCAATCTGAGGAGTCATTTCAGGGAGATTGGTGATGCCAATCTGAGGAGTTATTTCGGGGGGATTGGTGATGCCAATCTGAGGAGTTATTTTGGGGGGATTGGTGATGCCAATCTGAGGAGTTATTTTGGGGGGATTGGTGATGCCAATCTGAGGTGTTATTTCGGAGGAAATCTCAAGCTAGAGGATGGAGCTGCAGACAAAAGGGGACACTTGATTAAACTGAAGGAGTTTCTTCTTCCGGAGGTTAGTGAGTGTCAGGGTGGATCGTGTGGAAGGATTTCTGAAATATTGGGGAGTCTATGCCGAGCTGTGGCAAAAGGGGAGATGAGGCCATGGGGGAGAGCAGTCATGATCTTGTTAGATGTCAGGGCAGGTTTGAAGTCCCTGCTTCTGATTGTAATCTAATAAAATGCCCCCAAAGTGCACTACAAGAGGGTAAATCAGGTCAAATCTGACACCCCCTGAGAGTCATAGGCAGATTCACAGCAGGTGATCAAAGCCTTGGAGGGCAAGAAACAGGAGCAACAATAAACCCCGTTGAGGGGACAATACCTTTCCTTTCTGATTCGTTCACGGGATGTGGGTGTCACTGGCTCGGCCTGCATTTATTGCCCATGCCTAATTGCCCGTGAGAGGGCAATCCAGCGTGACCATGGCTGTTCTTTCGATTTCAAACTCACTCACCCACCCACATGATCCCCTATTCTTGGTTTCTTCAATACCAAAGATCTGTGGCTCTGACCTTTCAATACACACAGCCCCGGAGCACTTTCTCCCAGTGGTCTTTAAGGAGGCCATGATGTGGAGGGGCTGGTGTTAGACTGGGGTGTACAAAGTTAAAAATCACACAACACCAGGTTATAGTCCAACAGGTTTATTTGGAAGCACTAGCTTTCAGAGCGTTGCTCCTTCATCAGGTAGCTAGGTAGCGCTCTGAATGCTTATACTGCCAAATAGACCTGTTGGACTATAACCGAGTGTCATGTGATTTTTATCTTTAAGGAGGGGGAGGGGAGGAAGCGATGCACAACATGGGGGCGGAGTCGGGTTACTTATGTGCGAGGTATAAGTACTATTGGCAAAGTACGCCATAAGACGGAATAGAACTAGGCCATTCAGCCCATCAACTCTGCTCTCCCATTCAACGTGATCACGGCTGATCTGATAATCCTCAACTCCACTTTCCTGCCTTTCCCCCAGAACCCCCCATTCCCTTCCTGATAAAAAACCTCTCTGCCTCAGACTGGAATGTAGTTAATGCCCCAGCCTCAACAGCCCTCTGTGGTAAAGAATTGCACAGATTCACTTGCCTGAGAGAAGGAATTCCTCCCCATCTCCCTCAGGAAGGGAGCTATTAAGTATTACTGAGAAAAAATATCATTTTTACAAAGTCAAAGAGTCATAGAGCACGGAGACAGACCCTTCGGCCCAACCAGTCCATGCTGACCATAATCCCAAC
Organism: Chiloscyllium plagiosum; assembly: GCF_037043375.1. Taxonomy (NCBI): domain Eukaryota; kingdom Metazoa; phylum Chordata; class Chondrichthyes; order Orectolobiformes; family Hemiscylliidae; genus Chiloscyllium; species Chiloscyllium plagiosum. Next base: position 6,298,174 of record NW_028270185.1, on the reverse strand, counting down.
TAAACTCATTCCACCTGCCTGCTCCATATCCCTTCAAATATTTCTCTGCTACCCATTTTAGCGATGCACCCTACAGTACAAAACACTGCTCTTGTGAATTGTCTTGACAACAGATGAAAATCTTCAACTTTTAGGTTCATAATTCTTTGTAATTTGCACCTAATGTAGACAGGGTGGGTAAGAAGGTATTTAGCACGCCTGCCTTCATTGCTCAGACCTTTGAGTGTAGGAGATGGGTCATTATGTTGAGGTTGTACAGGACGTTGGTGATTAGATTAGATTCCTAACAGTAAGGAAACAGGCCATTTGGCCCAACAAGTCCACACCGACCCTCCGAAGAGCAACCCACCCAGACCCATTCCCCAACCTATATTTACTCTGTGGGCGGCACGGTGGCACAGTGGTTAGCACTGCTGCCTCACAGCGCCGGTTCAATTCCCGCCTCAGGCGACTGACTGTGTGGAGTTTGCACGTTCTCCCCGTGTCTGCGTGGGTTTCCTCCGGGTGCTCCGGTTTCCTCCCACAGTCCAAAGATGTGCAGGTCAGGGTGGATTGGCCATGGGAAATTGCCCGTAGTGTTAGGTAAGGGGTAAATGTAGGGGTATGGGTGGGTTGCGCTTCAGCGGGTCGGTGTGGACTTGTTGGGCCAAAGGGCCTGTTTCCACACTGTAATGTAATCTAATCTACTCCTGACTAAAGCACCTAACACTATGGGCAATTTCACCACGACCAATTCACCTGGTCAGCAAATCTTTTGGACTGTGGGAGGAAACCAGAGTGCCTGGAGGAAACCCACAGACACGGGGAGAATGTGCAAACTCCACACAGACAGTCACCCGAGGGTGGAATTGAACCCAGGTCCCTGGTGCTGTGAGGCAGCAGCGCTAACCACTGAGCCACCCACCAGGCCTCTTCTGGAATACTGTGTCCCGTTCCGGTCTCCCAGTTGTAGGAAGGATATTATTAAGCTGGAGACGGTTCAGAAGAGATTTACCAGGATGTTGGCGGGTATGGAGGGGTTGAGTTATAAAGAAAGGCTGGATAGGCTGGGACTTTTTCACTGGAGCGTATGAGGGTGAGAGGTGACCTTATAGGGGTTTATAAACGAGGTCAGGTGAATGGCAGGTGTCTTTTCCCTAGGGTGGGGAATTTCAAGACTAGGGGGCACATTTTTAAGGTGAGAGGGGAAAGATTTTAAAAAGACAATTTCTCTTACACAGAGCATTGTCCGTGTGTAGAATGAGCCTCCAGAGGAAGTGGTGGGAGTGTGCACAGTTACAGCATTTAAAAGACATTTAGATAGGTACATGAATAGGAAAGGTTTGGAGGGACATGGGCCAGGAGCAGGCAGGTGGGACTAGTCTAGTTTGGGATTATAGCTAGCATGGACAGGTTGGACTGAAGGGTCTGTCTCTATGCTGTATGACTCGGTGGCTCAGTGGTTAGCACTGCTGCCTCACAGCACCAGGGTCCTGGGTTTGATTCCCGCCTCCCATGCTAAATTGCCCACAGTGTTAGGTATGTTAGTCAGGGGCAAATATAGGGTAGGGGAATAGGCTTGGGTGAGTTACTCTTCGGAGGCGCTGTGTGGACTTGTTTCCACACTGTAGAGAATCTAGTCTATAAAATGATATTTCTCTCAGCAATATGCAAATTCGGTACCACCAAACAACCACTGGCAGGGTTTAGCTCATTTCTTTCCCAACTGGATTACAGCCAGGAGAGGACTTTTACAGCATCGAGCGGAGGCTGTTCGGCCCATTCAGCCCATGTTGGAAACCCAAGCTGATTGTTGTGTTCGGAGGGGAAGTAGGTGCTGAGGCGAGGGAGGCTCCCGAACTGTTCCCCAGTCGGGGCTAGGCGTCCAAGACAGGTTGGGGTGTGGATTCGGAATTTTCTTTCTGACCACACGTGCCAGGGGTTTAGAAAGTGGGGCGCAGAGTTGGGTTGGAAGCGATGGCAACACAACATGTTTTTAACAAGGCTTGTTATTTCTTAGATTACACAATTCAGTCAGAATCAAGTTGATCTTTCCATTGTTATGCTCATCAACTTCCTCTCGTGTCTTTGAACTCATCATCTTTTTGTCCTTCTGCACCCACAAAGTTTGCTCGTTCGGTTTAAACTATGAGTCTTATACAGATAATGCCATTGCGTGTAATTTTTGTTGTTCATCTTTTTCCTATTTGTCTTCCTTTTTTATTTGCGTTTTTTTTTGTAATACTCGGAATGACACGACATTATTCCAATCTCTGAGCGATGGCGCAAGTGTCAGGGAGGGTCGGGGCTGAGGTTTTGGGGCACCGCGAATCAGGGATTAAACACCCCGCCCCCTCCCAACTGTACCCCCACCACACACGCACATACATCACGCCCCCGACCCCCACCACCCATGACAGGGAACCCCAGGTTTGCGAGTCCTCACTGACCAGGGTTGCAATTGAACTCACTGCCTCTGGTTAATCGGGAGATTGGGGAGAGTCGTGGTATAAAATAGGGATGCAGGCTTCCTTCGTGGTCGGAAGGTGGGAGGGGCGGGGGCTTGCAGAGTCTGCATTGTCTGCACTTTTGTATGTAACAGTACTGTGTAATGTACAACTGTCATTGCTGTTGTCTCTTTATATAACAGTGGTTAGCACTGCTGCCTCACAGCGCCAGAGACCTGGGTTCAATTCCCGCCTCAGGCGACTGACTGTGTGGAGTTTGCACGTTCTCCCCGGGTCTGCGTGGGTTTCCTCCGGGTGCTCCGGTTTCCTCCCACAGTCCAAAGATGTGCAGGGTCAGCTGAATTGGCATTACTAAATTGCCCGTAGTGTTAGGGAAGGGGGAAATGTAGGGGTATGGGTGGGTTTCGCTTCGGCGGGTCGGTGTGGACTTGTTGGGCCAAAGGGCCTGTTTCCACACTGTAATCTAATCTAATCTATCTTTATGTGAAACTGGGATTTGAGGTTTGTCCTCATGTCCCTGTAAACTGTTTGAACGGTAGGGTTTGGGGCCTGGCTTTGCTGTTCCTCTCCCTTGTAAAATTGCTGTCTCTTGTATGCAGCTGTAAATGTAACTGTTTGTTGTAAACTGTTTTTGTAATTTGTTTAATAAAATAAAATATAAAATAGGGATGAGGGGGCAGGGAAATAGAGGCAGAGAGCAACAGGGAATGGAGAGACAGGGAGGGAGAGAAAGTGCAAGGGAGCGAGGGAGAGAGACAGAGAATGGGGGGACAGTGAAGTGTAAGGCAGTTCAACGGGCAACAGGGATGGTGGTCAGGCCCACAAACCCAGAATCAATTAGAATTAGAATCCTTAAGTGCGGAAACAAGCCATTTGGCCAACAATTCCACACAAACCCTCTGAAACGTATCCCAGCCATATCCATTATTACTCTACAGACTTATTACTCTATATTTCCCCTGACTAACCTACCCTAACCTACACTATGGGACAATTTCCTCCGGGTGCTCCAGTTTCCTCCCAGTGTCCAAAAATGTGCAGGTTAGGGTGGATTGGCCATGGGAAATTGCCCCATAGTGTTCAGGGATGTGTAGGTTAGGGGTAAATGTCAAGTAGTAGGGTAGGGGAATGTATCTGGGAGGGCTATCCTTTGGAGGGTCTGTGTCAACCTGTGAGCTAAATGGCTTGTTTCCATGCTGTAGGGATTCTAGGTATTCAATTAAAGCAGGGATGGTGTCTATGTGTGTGTGTGTATGTGTATTTGTGTGGGTGTGGGTGTGTCTGTGTGTGGGTGTGGTTGTGTGTGCGTGTGGGTGTGTGTGTGTGTGTGTGTGTGGGTGTGTGGATGTGTGTCTATGTGTGTGGGTGTGTGTGTGGGGTATGTGTGTGTGTATATGTGTGTGAGTGTGGGTGTATGTGTGTGGGTGTGTGTGTGTGTGTGTGTATGTGTGTGTGTGTGGGGGTGTGTGTGGGGGGGGAGGGTGTGTGTGTGTGTGTGTGTGTGTGTGTATGTGTGTGTGTGTGTGGGGGTGTGTATTTGTGTGTGTGGGTGTGTGTGTGGGGGAGGGTATGTGTGTGGGTGTGTGTGTATGTGTGTGTGTGTGGGGGGGGGTGTATTTGTGTGTGTGGGTGTGTGTGTGGGGGAGGGTATGTGTGTGGGTGTGTGTGTGTGTGTGTGACTCCACCCTGATTACAACTGCATGCAATGTGTGATGACCTTAGAGTCGGAGATGTACAACACAGAAACAGACCCTCCGGTCCAACTCATCCATGCCAACCAGATATCCTAAACTAATCTAGTCCCATTTGCCAGCACTTGGCCCATATCCCACTAAACCCTTCCTATTCATATACCCATCCAGATGCCTTTTAAATGTTGCAATTGTACCAGCCTCCACCACTTCCTCTGGCAGCTCATTCCATACACATACCACCCTCTGCATGAAAATGTTGCCCCTTAGGTCTCTTTTATATATTTCGCCTCTCACACTCTAGTTGTGGACTCCCTAACCCCAGGGAAAAGACCTTGCCTATTTACCCTACTGTGCCCCTCATGATTTTATAAACCTCTATAAGGCCACCCCTCAGCCTCCAGTGCTCCAGAGAAAATAGCACCAGCCTAATCAACCTCTCTCTATAGCTCAAACCCTGGCAATATCCTTGTAAATTTTTCTGAACCCTTTCAAGTTTCACAACACCCTTCCGATAGGAAGGAGACCAGAATTGCACGCAATATTCCAACAATGGCCTCACCAATGTCATGTACAGCCGCAACATGACCTCCCAACTCCTGTACTCAATACTCTGACCAATAAAGGAAAGCATACCAAACACCTTCTTCACTATCCTATCTACCTGCGACTCCACTTTCAAGGAGCTATGAACCTGCACTCCAAGGTCTCTTTGTTCAGCAACACTCCCTAGTACCTTACCATTAAGTGTATAAGTCCTGCTAAGATTTGCTTTCCCAAAATGCAGCACCTCGCATTTATCTGAATTAAACTCCATCTGCCACTTCTCAGCCCATTGGCTCATCTGGTCCAGATCCTGTTGTAATCTGAGATAACCCTCTTCGCTGTCCCCTACACCTCCAATTTTGGTGTCATCTGCAAACTTACTAACTGTACCTCTTACGTTCACATCCAAATCGTTCATATAAATGACGAAAAGCAGTGGACCCAGCACCAATCCAAGCATCCAGGTTCAATAGCTGGTCAATGGCCTAGACCCAAGGGAAGTGGTTACAGGGAGAAACTTACCAAAAGCATCCTCCTTAACAACAAAATCCTGACACCCAGAAGCTCCGTTTCCGAGTCGAACTGTCAGCATCTTATTTTTCCCACAATTATTACTCCACATCAGAAATGTCTGAAATTAGGAAGGAGACAGTTCTGTATGAGTGTATCAGTGCTGTAGTAGAGTCCTTACCTCTGAGCTGGGAGACCCTGGTTGGGCTCCAGAAGATATGTCACAGCCTCACGGAACGGACTGTATCGGAAAATATCTAGAATGTAAAACAGCTCCAGGCTCTTTCCCGCTTCCCATTCGCACAGTGTCATCCGGAACGCTGTTGGCTGGATCTAAACTTGCACCAATTCACATTCCCCATCACTGGCCCCCCAGACAAGCACTGCCTCCATTTTAAAAACATTCTCTTCCTTGTTTCTGCCTCCCTCCACGGGCTTCACCTCCTCTGCCCTGTCCCTGTGATCTCCTCTGGCTTCCCAAGTCCCTGGAAACCTCCGCACTCCCCTACCTCCGGCCTCTAGAGTATCCCTTCCATATTCCCATCATTCCACCATTGGCGGCTGTGCCTTCAGTTGGCAGGGACCTGGAATACCCTCCCTAGCTCTCTCTCTCTCTCTTCCTTTAAGACGATCTGTAAAACCATCCTCTCCAACCCAAGCTCAGGGTCACCTGCTGCTCAGTTCAAGTGGCTCAGGCTCAAATTCCGTGGCATAATGCTTGCTACAAAGTACCTCAGGATGCTCAAGGTACTACATAAATTAAGTTGTTGTTGACGCCAACACCCATTCTGATTTCAGGTCAACGTGGATAGCTTCTTCTGAGAGACTCTTGACGCACAGAATTCAAATAAAGACAAGCTGGCAAATGTGGAGAAAGTGAGGACGGCAGGTGCTGGAGATCAGAGTCGAGAGTGTGGTGCTGGAAAAGCACAGCAGGTCAGGCAGTATCCAAGGAGCAGGAGAGTTGACGTTTCGGGCAAAAGCCCTTCATCTTTCCTGATGAAGGGCTTATGCCCGAAACGTCAACTCTCCTGCTTCTTGGATGCTGCCTGACCAGATGTGCTTTTCCAGCACTACACTCTCAAAGCTGACAAATGGAAACGAAATTGAGCAGTTTGGGTCTATACTCTCTGAAGTATAGAAGATTGAGAGGAGATCTGATTGAGGTCCAGAAGATGCTAAAGGGGACTCTGACAAAATAAGCATACAGAGAATGTTTTCCCTAGGGACGTAGATAGGATAAATAGACAAGGTCTTTTCCCTGGGGTGGGGGAGTCCAGAACTAGAAGGGCATAGGTTTAAGATGAGAGGGGAAAGATTTAAAAGAGACCTACAGGACAACTTTTTCACACAGAGGGTGGTGTCTGTATGGAATGAGCTGCCAGAGGAAGTGGTGGAGGCTGGTACAATTACAACATTTAAAAGGCATCTGGATGGGGACATGAATAGGAAGGGTTTGGAGGGATATGGGCCAAATACCGGCAAATGGGACTAGATTAGGTTAGGATATCTGGAAACAGCATGGAAACAGACCCCTTCGTGCCGAACAGATATCCCAATCTAATCTCATCCCATTTTCCAGCACTTGGCCCATATCCCTCGAAACCCTTCCTATTCATACACCCATCCAGATACATTTTAAATGTACCCGTCTCCACCACTTCCTCTGGCAGCTCATTCCACACACGCACCGCCCTTTTGTGAAAAAGTTGCCCCTTAGGTCCATTTTAAATCTTTCTCTCTCACCCTAAACCCAGAATCCTCTAACTCTGGACTCCCCCACCCTAGGGAAAAGACCTTGTCTTATCACTCTATCCATGTCCATCATGATTTTTATAAACCTCTATAAGGTCACCCCTCAGCCTCTGTTGCTCCAGGGAAAACAGCCCCAGCCTGTTCAGCCTCTCTCTATTGCTCCTAACATGACCCTCCAACTCCTCTACAGGTATCCCTCGCTTTTCTGAAGTTCACTTCACATCACTTTGCTTTTACAAAAGACCAATATTAGTGCCTGTTTTCACTAACCGAAAGGAATCTGGAGAGGAGTTTAGCTTTTATGAAAAGATGTGGAATTTTTCCCATATAAATTAATGCTTCTTTGCTGACCACCATTTCGGCTTACTAAAGGTTGCACAGGAATGCTCTACTTTCAGATAGCGGAGGGATACCTGCAGTCAATGCACCGATCAATAGGGGCAATCATACGAAACGCCACCTTTACTACCCCTCAGCCTCCAGGGCGACACGGTGGCTCAGTGGTTAGCACCGCTGCCTCATAGCACCAGGGTGCCAGGTTCAATTCCAGCCTCGGGTGACTGTCTGTGTGGAGTTTGCACATTCTCCCTGTGTCTGTGTGGGTTTCCTCCAGGTGCTCCGGTTTCCTCCCATAGTCCAAAGATGTACACGTTAGGTGAATTGGCCTAACTAAATTGCCCCATAGTATTAGGTGCATTAGTCAGAGGGAAATGGGTCTGGGGGGGGTTACTCTTCGGAGGGTCGGTGTGGACTGGTTGGGCCGAAGGGCTTGTTTCCACACTGTAGGGAATCGAGTCTGTCTACCTGTGATTCCACTTTCAAAGAACTATGAACCCAAAACTCCCCAGGAAGAGAGCTGTGTAGAGTTTGAAAGGTTTGATGGTCAAGAGGGAGGTGCCTGTCTGTCCATAATGGCAAAAATATCAGGATAACACACAGGGTGAGTCTGAATCGCTGGCTGGAAATGGTACGTTAAGAATGATTGACTCCTGGGCTGAAATCTGGTTTGGTTATCGGGGAAATTCAAGCTGTGGGATCGTTTCTGGAGGTTTGGGGTGGGAGTTTTGTTAACTGCTCACACCCCCCCCCACCCCCATTATTGTGCCCCGACCCTTCACCAAGTGTTGCCATGGATACCGCTGTCAACTCACAGCACGGATATTACCCTCTGCGCAGGCTGGAACACTGAGCAGAGTCTGACAGTCCAGTGCCATCCTGTCGGGCTGCTGCACTGCTAGAGGTGCTGTTTTTCAGGATAAGATGCCTCTCCTCTCCTATGATCACTGATCCGAATGGGAACAGCAGGGGAGCTCTGTCCCGGGACAATGTTTAACCCTCAACCATCATCAGTAAAAATGAAGTCACCTGACCAAGGAGCTCCGAAAGCTCATGATTAAACCTGTTGAACTATAACCTGGTGTCGTGTGATGACTGACCTCCTCCACTGAGTGTAGGAGACTGACACATTGCAACGTCCAGGACTCCGAGGGGAGGGAAGGCACTGAAGGTGTGGACACAAGTCACTGTCAAAGGCCCTCCGGCTACAGAACACAGAGAAGTTGGAAACTGTACAAAACCCTGGGCTGGGTGTTTAACATGTAATAAGTGTGGTCAATAGTAACTAATTGCAAATGGACTGAGTAAGTACAGTATTGAAACAAACTGATTAGATTTGCACTTTATATAATGTCAACTTAGATCAGATAAATAATGCACTCTTATAAACTAAATGAGTAATGTATGTTTTGTGTGAAAATACTTAGCACTAATTACATTATATCAATATCCTGAGAACAGGTAAAGTCCAGATGGGGATGATTATAATGTTATGATCACTGTTTCCTGGGAACCAGACGGATAAAGAATGGATGAAGTGGAGAGGGACTTTGGATATGGGAAGAGGCAGGGGAAGCCTGGGTTTGGTCCCCTTTAGGAGGTTAAGGGGTGATTTAAGGTTCAAAATGATGAGGTGTTCTGAGAGAGTAAATAGAGGGAAACTGTTTAGGCTGATAGAAGAGTTGGTGACACATTGGTGGAAGGGGCAGGGGTGGGGGGGAAGTGGAGGGGACTTATTTTTTAAACTCACTGAGGAGAACAAGTTATATAGTTTGTTGAAAGTGCCGTCACAGGTGGACAGGACGGTGAAGAAGGCATTTAGCGTGCTGGCATTCATCAGTCGAGGCATTGAGTATCAGAGTTGGGACGTTATGTTACAGCTTTATACGTTGTTAGTGAGGTCCCACATGGAGTATTGTGTACGTTTTGGTCACCCTGTTATAGAAAGGACATTGTTAAATTGGAAAGCGTGCAATGAAAATTTACGAGGATATTGTCAGGACCAGTCGGCCTGGATTATAGGGAGAGGTTAGCCAGGATAGGACGTTATTCCTAGAAACATAGGAGAAATCAGGGTGACCTTATTGAGGTATGTACAATCATCAGAACCATTGATAGGATGAATGCAGAAAATCTTTTTCCTAGGGATGAGGAATTGAAAACGAGTGGGCATAGGTTTAAGGTGAGAGGGGAAAGATTTAAGAAGGACCTGAGGGGCAACTTCTTCACCCAGAAAGTGGTGCGGGTGTGGAAGGGTGCCAGAGGAAGTGGTTGAGGCTGGTACAATAAAAAATATTTAAAAGAATTTGGATGTGAACATGGATGGGAAGGGTTTAGAGGAATATGGACCAAATGGAGGTAATTGGAACCAGCTGAGTGGGCACCATGGTCAACCAGGTTGGGCCAAAGGGCCTGTTTTCATGCCATATGGCTCTCTCACTCTACGTTATGGTCTTCAATGTGTTGCCCGAGAGGAATGCGAAAGCAATGGGGAGTTAGGTAAATACTGGCCAACAAAATGTGTTCAGGGGAGCGGAAAGAGGAGGGTGACTCTTCACTCGATGAGCCAGTATTGGGAGACTGGACCGAACGGCCTCCTCCTGCGTTGACTGAAACCCCAAGCACGCTACAATCGAGCACAGGAGGAGCCAACGTGGCGATGTCTGCAGGCTTACCCCTGGCGGCTGATTCCTCAGGATGTCCCTGACTTGTGCTGACTCGATCCCCAGCTGCAGCCAGATGTTGTGGGACAGCATCAGTTTGTCGAAGAGAGTGAGCTTTGTAGGCACCGGGACATTTCCTGGATCCTCCTCCTTCTCGCAAAGCCTCGGGTATGCTCCATTGCACAGCTGTTTGTGAGGGCTGCAGGGACTGAGGGACAAGACCATCGACATTAACACCACCAGCGCCCCAGCACAAACTGCAGCCTCCCAAGAACAGTCACCTTACACTAATGTCTTTTACGGACTTGGGCATCATTGAGGTAGAGCAGCATTGTACAGCCATCCCTAATCACCCTGGGGACGACGGTGATAAAAACAGCCATTCAGCCCCTCAAGGAGAAACTGAGGACTGCAGATCCTGGAGATTAGAGTCAAGATTAGAGTGGTGCTGGAAAAACACAGCAGGTCAGGCAGCATCTGAGGAGCAGGAGAATTAACATTTCGGCTTTTGCCCGAAACATCGATTTTCCTGCTCCTCGGATGCTGCCTGACCTACTGTGCTTTTCCAGCGCCACTCTAATCTTGATTCAGCCCCTTGAGCCTGTTCCACCATTCAGTGAGATCAAGGTCAAAAATAACACGAGGTTATAGCCTGACAGGTTTATTTGAAAACACAAGCTTTCGGAGAATTGCTCCTACACCTGATGAAGGGGCAGCATTTGTGATTTTTAAAAAAGACCTGTCAGGCTATAACCCGATGTGGTGTGACTTCTGACCTTGTCCACCCCAGGCTAATACCAGCACCTCTACACCAATGAGACAATGGTTGATCTGCACCCTCACTCCCCACTTTCTGGCCCACCTACCTTTGCTGAACAAAACATCATCTCTAATCCAGAATTAACAACTGAAGTTAAAAACCACACGACATCAGGTTAAAGTCTGACAGGTTTATTTAGAAGCACTAGCTTTCAAAGCTGGGGCAGAGGACACCATGGAACGTTATGGGGTTGGAAGAGATTACGGAGATTGGGAAGGGTATGTAGGGATTCGAAAACATGAATGGGAGCCAATGTTGTTTGTGACAACCACCTGATGAAGGAGCAGCGCTCCGAAAGCTAGTGCTTCCAAATAAACCTGGCGTTATGTGATTTTTAACTTTGTCCACCCCAGTCCAACACCAGCTCTTCCAAATCACAACTGAAGAGTCATAGAGTCACAGTTATGTACAGCACGGAAACAGACCCTTCGGTCCAACCCGTCCATGCCGACCAGATATCCCAACCCAATCTAGTCCCACCTGCCAGCACCCGGCCCATAGCCCTCCAAACCCTTCCTATTCATATACCCATCCAGATGTCTTTTAAATGCTGCAATTGTACCAGCATCCACCACATCCTCTGGCAGTTCATTCCATACACGTACCACCCTCTGCGTGAAAAAGTTGCCCCTAAGGTCTCTTTTATATCTTTCCCCTCTCGCCCTAAACCTATGCCCTCTAGTTCTGGACTCCCCCACCCCAGGGAACAGACTTTGTCTATTTACCCTATCCATGCCCCTCATAATTTTGTAAACCTCTATAAGGTCACCCCTCAGCCTGTGACGCTCCAGGGAAAACAGCCCCAGCCTGTTCAGCCTCTCCCTGTAGCTCAAATCCTCCAACCCTGGCAACATCCTTGTAAATCTTTTCTGAACCCTTTCAAGTTTCACAACATCTTTCCGACAGGAAGGAGACCAGAATTGCATGCAATATTCTAACAGTGGCCTAAGCAATGTCCTGTACAGCCGCAACATGACCTCCCAACTCCTGTACTCAATACTCTGACCAATAAAGGAAAGAGCTGCCCTTTATGAGTTGCCTGTGCATTCCTAGGCCATTTCTTTGGGTAGTGGAGAATCCACCCCATTACTAGGCACCTGGAGTCACACATGGACCATGGATAAGGGAGGCAAACCCTCGAAATAGCATCAGTGAGAGCTGTTATGGGTGACCATTAATGAGAATATCCCTTAATTTGAACATAAACCTCACATGTGCCCACAAAGGGATTTGAACCAATGATCCCAAAGTGTGATCCTTGACCCCCACCCCAAGTGGCTAGTCCAGTTCCATTTCCACAATGCTCCTTTACAATAAATGCTGTAAAGTGTGTGGGGCGTCACAAAAAGCACTATAGAAATTCAAAGCTTTTGTTTGCGTTAACAACATTTGGTCAACGAGGCACATCGAAGGAATCTCTTTGAGGAGAAAAGGGAAGTCGCGAGGGAGGAAAGGTTTTGGAAGGGATTTCCGGAGCTAGTGGCTCAGGAAGCAGACGACACGATGGAGCGATTAAAACCGGGAACGCTCAAGTGACCGGAACTTGAGAATACAGAGATCCTGGAATGTTGTGGAGCTGGAAGAGATTACAGAGATCGGGAAGGGTATGTAGGGATTTGAAAACGAGGGTGAGAGTTTTGAAATCAGGACCTTACATGAATGGGAACCAGTATTGATCAGTGAGCTCCAGGGGCGATAAGGGAATGGAACTTGGTACATGTTAAGAAATGGGCAACAGAATTTGCTTGGGTCCCAATGTTTACAGATGGTAGAAGGTGTTGGATCTGCCAGGAGTTCACGGGAATAGTTGAGTGTTGAGGTAACGAGGGAAATACTGAGGGTTTTAGCAGCAGATGAGCTGAGGCAGGGGTGAAGTGTTGGTGGTGGTGGGTAATGGCCTATTGCAGCTGTGGTTCAAATGTGTGTTTAGAAGCCCAACAAATGTGATACTAACATTGTGAACAGACTGGCTTAATCTCATTGCTGGAGAGGGAGATGTGATAACCAGGTTTATTTGGAAGCACTAGCTTTCGGAGCATTGCTCCTTCATCAGGTGGTTGTGAAGAAGCTGCGCTCCGAAAGCTAGTGCTTCCAAATGAACCTGTTGGACTAGAACCTGGTGTCGTGTGATTTTTAACTTTTTCCACCCCTGTCTAACACCGGCTCCTCCAAATCAGGGTTATTTTGAAACTGCTGTTATCACACACCATAGCAACTGCTCAGGCACACTTCCACACTTTCCACCCCAGCCCCCACAGACAATGATGGGTCTAAAACCATGGCCCACTATTTACCCAGCAGGTCCACATTGGCATTGCTGTTAAAGTCATAGAGATGTACAGCACGGAAACAGACCCTTCGGTCCAACCCGTCCATGCCGACCAGATATCCCAACCCAATCTAATCCCACCTGCCAGCACCCAGCCCATAGTCTTCACCAGGCCTAGCTTTACATGTTATTAGAATCACTTCCTAATTTCCTTCCCCCTCATGAACTTAGAATCGTTGTTAATTGTCTCTAGGTTGGCTGGTGAGATCGAAATGGAGCTTTTCTTTGTGTGGAGAGAGTGCACTGACTCTCATTCTACACCCAGTGTTAAAGCTGCTCTCTATTTACACAGAGTCACAGGGAAACAGACCCTTCTGTCCAACTTGTCCATGCCGACCAAGTTTCCCAAACTAAACTCAGCCCTTTTGCCTGCGTTTGGTCCATGCACCTATCCAAAATGTGCTCAGAGTCAATATCCATCATTGGCATCTTCACATGCATATTAACACCCCTCAACGATATGACTGACAAGCCATTGGCATAATCTATTTAAGACGGAGAGTGATAGGTTCTTGAGTATCAAGGGGATCAAGGGTTACGGGAGAAAGCGGGGGAATGGGGTTGAGAAACTTATCAGCCATGATTGAATGGAGGGAGACAATAAAACTGCAGATACTGGAATCCAAAGTAGACAGGCAGGAGGCTGGAAGAACACAGCAAGCCAGGCAGCATCGGGAGGTGGAGAAGTCAGCGTTTCAGGTGTAACCTTTCTTCAGGACTCTATTGAGTGGTGGAGCAGACTCGATGGGCTGAATGGCCTAATTTCTGCTCCTACGTCTTATGGTTTCCACATGGAAGGAGGCTATTCAGCCCACCCCTTTACATACTAGCCCTCTGCACGAATGACTCACTTAACAACGGTCGCCCATCTTTTCCGGGTACCCTGCAACATCCTCCTCCAGAAAATGCTTCAACTCTCTTCCAAAGGGCGTGGCTCACCCAGCCTCTACCACCATCCTAGCCACTCACTGTGGGGCTTTTCCCTGCATGTCACCCTTCATTCTTGTATTGGATCGATACCTTCTCCATCTTTATCATTTATCTTTAAGCCAATAGGGTCATAGGTGTCTACAGCACGGAAACAGGCCCTTCGGCCCATCTTACCCATGCCGCCCAGTTTCCACAATTAGCCTGGTCCCATTTGCCTGCTTACGGTCCATACCTCTCCATATCTGTCTTGATGTTTCTCCAATGACAAAATTGAACTCGCTTCCCCCACTACCTCTGGTAGTCCATTCCAGACACTCACCACCCTCCGTGCCCCTCTGGACCCTTTTGTACCTCTCCCCCCTCACCTTAAACCTATGCCCTCTGGTTTTAGATTTCCCTACCATGAGGAAAAGATGTTGGCTACCTATTTTATCTATGCCCCTCATGATTTAATAGACTTCTTTAAGGTCAGTCTCCTATGCTCCAGGGAAAAAAAATCCCAGCCCATCTAACCTCTCCTTATAACTTAAACCTTCCAGTCCGAGTAGCATTCTGCACTCTTTCTAGTTTAATAATATCCTTTCTACAGTAGGGTGACCAGAACTGTATGCAGTATTTCAAATGTGGCCTCACCAACATCTTGTACAGCTGTAGCAAGACATCCCAATGCCTATACTCAGTGCTCTGACCTTGCAAGCTGAAAGCCTCCTTCACTGCCCTGTCTCCCTGTGACTCCGCCTCCAATGAGATATGAAGCTGTACCCCTGGATCTCTTTGTTCAATAACACTCGCGAGGGCTCTACCATTGACTGTGTAAGTCCTGCCCTGGTTTGACCCACCAAACTGCAACACCTCGTAATAATCCAAATTAAACTCCATCTGCCATGCCTCAGCCCACTGGCCCAGCTGATCAAGATATACTCTTTAGCTAGAGCTCTCAAGGTTAGGGGTGGCATATGTAGAAGGTGGTCCCAGGGCAGATTATACTAAATGCGCAGAGTGGCCTCTCCTTTCTTGTCTGTTCCCAGAAGCAACCAAATCTTTGTTGAGAAAGAACATTGGAATCTCTCTCCCTCTGTCTTCACGCACACACATAAATGATGTCAAGCTTTATGACATTGGTCTGAACAAAGCGTTCTTATCTGTATGGGATCAGAGAAGCTGGACAGCAGTGAGGGTGGCAACGTGACAATGACAAAGCCAAACCTCCACTCCAAAGAGGATGGGATGCTACCACCTGGGGCTGATGTCATATCCTGGGTTCTATCACCCAGGTTGATGTCATATCCTGGTTTCTATCCCCCAGGGCTGATGTCATATCCTGGGTTTTGTCACCCTGGGCTGATGTCACTTCCTGTCCATGAATATTTTTACTTCCATCACCAATGATGAGACACAACCAGGGGAACAGAAAAGAAAAATTTGCTCTTTCCGCAAACTCATTCCCAAAGCAATTAAAGTGCATTTTGTCACCCCTGCACTTGTGTCACAGTGGTAGTGCCCCTACCTTTGAGCCAGGTGACCTGCTCCAGAGGATGTATTATAATTGTTTGGGTGCTCCCTTTACAGATTGGTCTATTCCTTTCCGTTATTCCATAAGGTAATGTGGCTTCCACATTCCAAACTCCCCCACACCAATGACCTCTGACCCCCTCACGAGTGAAGGGGACCTCTGCCTTAAAAAACCTGCAATGACTCCGCCTGCGCCACGCTCTGAGGAAGAGAATCCTTATCATATTGAATCACAGAATAGACTATTCCTGCTCCAAATTTGTAGGTTCAAACTCTCTACTGGGAACAGCAGCCAATTAGTACACAGCATCTTCCCACAGAGCAGCAATGAGATCAGCTGATTGGCTGAGGTTCAGCGGGGGTCTCTCTATCATTGTTTACGTTGTAGTGGAACCTTTAGTAACAGCTCAGAAAGACACTGGGCTCAGCAGATTACTGTAAGGAAAGGACACTGACAGAGCAGCAATCCCTCAACAGGCTCACCCTCAGCCCGTACTCCCTCAGTCTGCACTCCATCAGTCTGTACTCCCTCAGTCTGTATTCCCTCAGTCTGAACTCCCTCAGTCTGCACTCCCTCAGTCTGTACTCCATCAGTCTGTACTCCCTCAGCCCATACTCCCTCAGTCTGTACTCCCTCAGTCTGTACTCCCTCAGTCTGCACTCCCTCAGTCTGTACTCCCTCAGTCTGCACTCCATCAGTCTGTACTCCCTCAGTCTGTACTCCCTCAGTCTGTACTCCATCAGTCTGTACTCCCTCAGCCCATACTCCCTCAGTCTGCACTCCCTCAGTCTGTATTCCCTCAGTCTGCACTCCCTCAGTCTGTATTCCCTCAGTCTGTACTCCCTCAGTCTGTATTCCCTCAGTCCGTACTCCCTCAGCCCGTACTGCCTCAGCCCGTGCTCCCTCAGCCTGTACTCCCTCAGTCTGAACTCCATCAGAGTAAACTCCCTCAGTCTGCATTCCCTCACTCTGTACTCCCTCAGTCTGCACTCCCTCAGTCTGAACTCCCTCAGCCCGTACTCCCTCAGTCCGTCTGAGTAAACTCCCTCAGTTTGCACTCCCTCAGCCCGCACCCCCTCAGTCTGCACTCACTCAGTCTGTATTCCCTCAGTCTGTACTCCCTCAGTCCGTACTCCCTCAGCCCGTACTCCCTCATCCCGTATTCCCTCAGTCTGCACTCCCTCAGTCTATATTCCCTCAGTCTGAACTCCCTCAGCCCGTACTCCCTCAGTCTGAACTCCGTCAGTCTGTACTCCCTCAGTCTGCACTCCCTCAGTCTGCACTCCCTCAGTCTGTACTCCCTCAGCCTGTACTCCCTCAGCCCGTACTCCCTCAGCCTGAACTCCCTCAGTCTGAACTCCCTCACTCTGTACTCCCTCAGTCTGCACTCCCTCAGTCTGAACTCCCTCAGCCCGTACTCCCTCAGTCTGCACTCCCTCAGTCTGCACACCCTCAGCCCATACTCCCTCAGTCTGAACTCCGTCACTCTCTACTCCCTCAGTCTGCACTCCCTCAGTCTGAACTCCCTCAACCCGTACTCCCTCAGTCTGAACTCCCTCAGTCTGCACTCCATCAGTCTGCACTACCTCAGTCTGAACTCCGTCAGAGTAAACTCCCTCAGTCTGAACTCCCTCTGTCTGTACTCCCTCAGCACGTACTCCCTCAGTCTGCATTCCCTCAGTCTGCATTCCCTCAGCCAGTACTCTCTCAGTCTGTACTCCCTCAGTCTGTACTCCCTCAGTCTGTACTCCCTCAGTCTGAACTCCCTCAGTCCGTACTCCCTCAGTCTGTACTCCCTCATCCCGTATTCCCTCAGTCTGCACTCCCTCAGTCTATATTCCCTCAGTCTGAACTCCCTCAGCCCGTACTCCCTCAGTCTGAACACCGTCAGTCTGTACTCCCTCAGTCTGCACTCCCTCAGTCTGCACTCCCTCAGTCTGTACTCCCTCAGCCCGTACTCCCTCAGCCTGTACTCCCTCAGTCTGAACTCCCTCAGCCCGTACTCCCTCAGTCTGCACTCCCTCAGTCTGCACTCCCTCAGTCTGCACTCCCTCAGTCTGTACTCCCTCAGCCCGTACTCCCTCAGCCTGTACTCCCTCAGTCTGAACTCCCTCAGCCCGTACTCCCTCAGTCTGAACACCGTCAGTCTGTACTCCCTCAGTCTGCACTCCATCAGTCTGCACTACCTCAGTCTGAACTCCATCAGAGTAAACTCCCTCAGTCTGCATTCCCTCACTCTGTACTCCCTCAGTCTGCACTCCCTCAGTCTGAACTCCCTCAGCCCGTACTCCCTCAGTCCGTCTGAGTAAACTCCCTCAGTTTGCACTCCCTCAGCCCGCACCCCCTCAGTCTGCACTCACTCAGTCTGTATTCCCTCAGTCTGTACTCCCTCAGTCCGTACTCCCTCAGCCCGTACTCCCTCATCCCGTATTCCCTCAGTCTGCACTCCCTCAGTCTATATTCCCTCAGTCTGAACTCCCTCAGCCCGTACTCCCTCAGTCTGAACTCCGTCAGTCTGTACTCCCTCAGTCTGCACTCCCTCAGTCTGCACTCCCTCAGTCTGTACTCCCTCAGCCCGTACTCCCTCAGCCCGTACTCCCTCAGCCTGAACTCCCTCAGTCTGAACTCCCTCACTCTGTACTCCCTCAGTCTGCACTCCCTCAGTCTGAACTCCCTCAGCCCGTACTCCCTCAGTCTGCACTCCCTCAGTCTGCACACCCTCAGCCCATACTCCCTCAGTCTGAACTCCGTCACTCTCTACTCCCTCAGTCTGCACTCCCTCAGTCTGAACTCCCTCAACCCGTACTCCCTCAGTCTGAACTCCCTCAGTCTGCACTCCATCAGTCTGCACTACCTCAGTCTGAACTCCGTCAGAGTAAACTCCCTCAGTCTGAACTCCCTCTGTCTGTACTCCCTCAGCACGTACTCCCTCAGTCTGCATTCCCTCAGTCTGCATTCCCTCAGTCTGCATTCCCTCAGCCAGTACTCTCTCAGTCTGTACTCCCTCAGTCTGTACTCCCTCAGTCTGTACTCCCTCAGTCTGAACTCCCTCAGTCCGTACTCCCTCAGTCTGTACTCCCTCATCCCGTATTCCCTCAGTCTGCACTCCCTCAGTCTATATTCCCTCAGTCTGAACTCCCTCAGCCCGTACTCCCTCAGTCTGAACACCGTCAGTCTGTACTCCCTCAGTCTGCACTCCCTCAGTCTGCACTCCCTCAGTCTGTACTCCCTCAGCCCGTACTCCCTCAGCCTGTACTCCCTCAGTCTGAACTCCCTCAGCCCGTACTCCCTCAGTCTGCACTCCCTCAGTCTGCACACCCTCAGCCCATACTCCCTCAGTCTGAACTCCGTCACTCTCTACTCCCTCAGTCTGCACTCCCTCAGTCTGAACTCCCTCAACCCGTACTCCCTCAGTCTGAACTCCCTCAGTCTGCACTCCATCAGTCTGCACTACCTCAGTCTGAACTCCGTCAGAGTAAACTCCCTCAGTCTGAACTCCCTCTGTCTGTACTCCCTCAGCACGTACTCCCTCAGTCTGCATTCCCTCAGTCTGCATTCCCTCAGTCTGCATTCCCTCAGCCAGTACTCTCTCAGTCTGTACTCCCTCAGTCTGTACTCCCTCAGTCTGTACTCCCTCAGTCTGAACTCCCTCAGTCCGTACTCCCTCAGTCTGTACTCCCTCATCCCGTATTCCCTCAGTCTGCACTCCCTCAGTCTATATTCCCTCAGTCTGAACTCCCTCAGCCCGTACTCCCTCAGTCTGAACTCCGTCAGTCTGTACTCCCTCAGTCTGCACTCCCTCAGTCTGCACTCCCTCAGTCTGTACTCCCTCAGCCCGTACTCCCTCAGCCTGTACTCCCTCAGTCTGAACTCCCTCAGTCTGAACTCCCTCAGTCTGCACTCCCTCAGTCTGAACTCCCTCAGCCCGTACTCCCTCAGTCTGCACTCCCTCAGTCTGCACTCCCTCAGCCTGTACTCCCTCAGTCTGAACTCCCTCACTCTGTACTCCCTCAGTCTGCACTCCCTCAGTCTGAACTCCCTCAGCCCGTACTCCCTCAGTCTGAACTCCCTCAGTCTGCACTCCATCAGTCTGCACTACCTCAGTCTGAACTCCGTCAGAGTAAACTCCCTCAGTCTGAACTCCCTCTGTCTGTACTCCCTCAGCACGTACTCCCTCAGCACGTACTCCCTCAGTCTGCATTCCCTCAGTCTGCATTCCCTCAGTCTGCATTCCCTCAGCCAGTACTCCCTCAGCCAGTACTCCCTCAGTCTGTACTCCCTCAGTCTGCACTCCCTCAGTCTGTACTCCCTCAGTCTGTACTCCCTCAGTCTGCACTCCCTCAGTCTGTACTACCTCAGTCTGCACTTCCTCAGCACATACTCCTTCAGTCTGTACTCCCTCAGTCTGTACTCCCTCAGTCTGTACTGCCTCAGTCTGCACTCCCTCAGTCTGTACTCCCTCAGTCTGTGCTCCCTCAACACGTACTACCTCAGTTTGTACTTCCTCAGTCTGTACTTCCTCAGTCTCTACTCCCTCAAAGTGCACTCCCTCAGCACGTACTCCCTCAGTCTGCACTCCCTCAGTCTGTACTCCCTCAGTCTGTACTCCCTCAGTCTGCACTCCCTCAGTCTGCGCTCCCTTAGCCCGTACTCCCTCAGTCTGCACTCCCTCAGTCTGCACTCCCTCAGTCTGCACTCCCTCAGTCTGAACTCCCTCAGCCTGTACTCCATCAGTCTGCACTCCCTCAGCACGTACTCCCTCAGTCTGTGCTCCCTCAACACGTACTCCCTCAGTCTGTCCTCCCTCAGCCCATACTCCCTCAGTCTGTACTCCCTCAGTCTGCACTCGCTCAGTCTGTTCTCCCTCAGTCTGCGCTCCCTCAGCCCATACTCCCTCAGTCTGTGCTCCCTCAGTCTGTGCTCCCTCAGTCTGTACTCCCTTAGTCTGTGCTCCCTCAGTCTGCGCTCCCTCAGCCTGTACTCCCTCAGTCTGCACTCCTCAGTCTGTGCTCACTCAGTCTGCGCTCCCTCAGCCCATACTCCCTCAGTCTGTACTCCCTCAGTCTGCACTCCCTCAGCCCGTACTCCCTCAGTCTGAACTCCCTCAGTCTGTACTCCCTCAGTCTGTACTCCCTCAGTCTGCACTCCCTCAGCCCATACTCCCTCAGTCTGTGCTCCCTCAGTCTGTGCTCCCTCAGTCTGTACTCCCTTAGTCTGTGCCCCCTCAGTCTGCACTCCCTCAGCCTGTACTCCCTCAGTCTGCACTCCTCAGTCTGTGCTCACTCAGTCTGCGCTCCCTCAGCCCATACTCCCTCAGTCTGTACTCCCTCAGTCTGCACTCCCTCAGCCCGTACTCCCTCAGTCTGTACTGCCTCAGTATGCACTCCCTCAGCCCATACTCCCTCAGCCCGTACTCCCTCAGTCTGAACTCCGTCAGTCTGTACTCCCTCAGTCTGCACTCCCTCAGCCTGTACTGCCTCAGTCTGTACTCCCTCAGCCTGTACTCCCTCAGTCTGTACTGCCTCAGTATGCACTCCCTCAGCCCATACTCCCTCAGCCCGTACTCCCTCAGTCTGAACTCCGTCAGTCTGTACTCCCTCAGTCTGCACTCCCTCAGCCCGTACTCCCTCAGTCTGAACACCGTCAGTCTGTACTCCCTCAGTCTGCACTCCCTCAGTCTGCACTCCCTCAGTCTGTACTCCCTCAGCCCGTACTCCCTCAGCCTGTACTCCCTCAGTCTGAACTCCCTCAGCCCGTACTCCCTCAGTCTGCACTCCCTCAGTCTGCACACCCTCAGCCCATACTCCCTCAGTCTGAACTCCGTCACTCTCTACTCCCTCAGTCTGCACTCCCTCAGTCTGAACTCCCTCAACCCGTACTCCCTCAGTCTGAACTCCCTCAGTCTGCACTCCATCAGTCTGCACTACCTCAGTCTGAACTCCGTCAGAGTAAACTCCCTCAGTCTGAACTCCCTCTGTCTGTACTCCCTCAGCACGTACTCCCTCAGTCTGCATTCCCTCAGTCTGCATTCCCTCAGTCTGCATTCCCTCAGCCAGTACTCTCTCAGTCTGTACTCCCTCAGTCTGTACTCCCTCAGTCTGTACTCCCTCAGTCTGAACTCCCTCAGTCCGTACTCCCTCAGTCTGTACTCCCTCATCCCGTATTCCCTCAGTCTGCACTCCCTCAGTCTATATTCCCTCAGTCTGAACTCCCTCAGCCCGTACTCCCTCAGTCTGAACTCCGTCAGTCTGTACTCCCTCAGTCTGCACTCCCTCAGTCTGCACTCCCTCAGTCTGTACTCCCTCAGCCCGTACTCCCTCAGCCTGTACTCCCTCAGTCTGAACTCCCTCAGTCTGAACTCCCTCAGTCTGCACTCCCTCAGTCTGAACTCCCTCAGCCCGTACTCCCTCAGTCTGCACTCCCTCAGTCTGCACTCCCTCAGCCTGTACTCCCTCAGTCTGAACTCCCTCACTCTGTACTCCCTCAGTCTGCACTCCCTCAGTCTGAACTCCCTCAGCCCGTACTCCCTCAGTCTGAACTCCCTCAGTCTGCACTCCATCAGTCTGCACTACCTCAGTCTGAACTCCGTCAGAGTAAACTCCCTCAGTCTGAACTCCCTCTGTCTGTACTCCCTCAGCACGTACTCCCTCAGCACGTACTCCCTCAGTCTGCATTCCCTCAGTCTGCATTCCCTCAGTCTGCATTCCCTCAGCCAGTACTCCCTCAGCCAGTACTCCCTCAGTCTGTACTCCCTCAGTCTGCACTCCCTCAGTCTGTACTCCCTCAGTCTGTACTCCCTCAGTCTGCACTCCCTCAGTCTGTACTACCTCAGTCTGCACTTCCTCAGCACATACTCCTTCAGTCTGTACTCCCTCAGTCTGTACTCCCTCAGTCTGTACTGCCTCAGTCTGCACTCCCTCAGTCTGTACTCCCTCAGTCTGTGCTCCCTCAACACGTACTACCTCAGTTTGTACTTCCTCAGTCTGTACTTCCTCAGTCTCTACTCCCTCAAAGTGCACTCCCTCAGCACGTACTCCCTCAGTCTGCACTCCCTCAGTCTGTACTCCCTCAGTCTGTACTCCCTCAGTCTGCACTCCCTCAGTCTGCGCTCCCTTAGCCCGTACTCCCTCAGTCTGCACTCCCTCAGTCTGCACTCCCTCAGTCTGCACTCCCTCAGTCTGAACTCCCTCAGCCTGTACTCCATCAGTCTGCACTCCCTCAGCACGTACTCCCTCAGTCTGTGCTCCCTCAACACGTACTCCCTCAGTCTGTCCTCCCTCAGCCCATACTCCCTCAGTCTGTACTCCCTCAGTCTGCACTCGCTCAGTCTGTTCTCCCTCAGTCTGCGCTCCCTCAGCCCATACTCCCTCAGTCTGTGCTCCCTCAGTCTGTGCTCCCTCAGTCTGTACTCCCTTAGTCTGTGCTCCCTCAGTCTGCGCTCCCTCAGCCTGTACTCCCTCAGTCTGCACTCCTCAGTCTGTGCTCACTCAGTCTGCGCTCCCTCAGCCCATACTCCCTCAGTCTGTACTCCCTCAGTCTGCACTCCCTCAGCCCGTACTCCCTCAGTCTGAACTCCCTCAGTCTGTACTCCCTCAGTCTGTACTCCCTCAGTCTGCACTCCCTCAGCCCATACTCCCTCAGTCTGTGCTCCCTCAGTCTGTGCTCCCTCAGTCTGTACTCCCTTAGTCTGTGCCCCCTCAGTCTGCACTCCCTCAGCCTGTACTCCCTCAGTCTGCACTCCTCAGTCTGTGCTCACTCAGTCTGCGCTCCCTCAGCCCATACTCCCTCAGTCTGTACTCCCTCAGTCTGCACTCCCTCAGCCCGTACTCCCTCAGTCTGTACTGCCTCAGTATGCACTCCCTCAGCCCATACTCCCTCAGCCCGTACTCCCTCAGTCTGAACTCCGTCAGTCTGTACTCCCTCAGTCTGCACTCCCTCAGCCTGTACTGCCTCAGTCTGTACTCCCTCAGCCTGTACTCCCTCAGTCTGTACTGCCTCAGTATGCACTCCCTCAGCCCATACTCCCTCAGCCCGTACTCCCTCAGTCTGAACTCCGTCAGTCTGTACTCCCTCAGTCTGCACTCCCTCAGCCCGTACTCCCTCAGTCTGAACTCCGTCAGTCTGTACTCCCTCAGTCTGCACTCCCTCAGCCCATACTCCCTCAGCCCGTACTCCCTCAGTCTGAACTCCGTCAGTCTGTACTCCCTCAGTCTGCACTCCCTCAGCCCATACTCCCTCAGTCTGCACTCCCTCAGCCCGTACTCCCTCAGTCTGAACTCCGTCAGTCTGTACTCCCTCAGTCTGCACTCCCTCAGCCCGTACTCCCTCAGTCTGCACTCCCTCAGCCCATACTCCCTCAGTCTGTACTCCCTCAGTCTGCACTCCCTCAGCCCATACTCCCTCAGTCTGTGCTCCCTCAGTCTGTGCTCCCTCAGTCTGTGCTCCCTCAGTCTGTGCTCCCTCAGTCTGTACTCCCTCAGTCTGTGCTCCCTCAGTCTGCGCTCCCTCAGCCTGTACTCCCTCAGTCTGCACTCCTCAGTCTGTGCTCACTCAGTCTGCGCTCCCTCAGCCCATACTCCCTCAGTCTGTACTCCCTCAGTCTGCACTCCCTCAGCCCGTACTCCCTCAGTCTGAACTCCGTCAGTCTGTACTCCCTCAGTCTGCACTCCCTCAGGCTGTACTCCCTCAGTCTGTACTCCCTCAGCTTGTACTCCCTCAGTCTGTACTCCCTCAGTCTGCACTCCCTCAGGCTGTACTCCCTCAGTCTGTACTCCCTCAGCTTGTACTCCCTCAGTCTGTACTGCCTCAGTCTGCACTCCCTCAGCCCATACTCCCTCAGCCTGTACTCCCTCAGTCTGCACTCCCTCAGTCTGCACTCCCTCAGCCCGTACTCCCTCAGTCTGAACACCGTCAGTCTGTACTCCCTCAGTCTGCACTCCCTCAGCCCGTACTCCCTCAGTCTGAACTCCGTCAGTCTGTACTCCCTCAGTCTGTACTGCCTCAGTCTGCACTCCCTCAGCCCATACTCCCTCAGTCTGCACTCCCTCAGTCTGTACTCCCTCAGTGCGTTCAATTAAGAATTGCACAGCTGAACATTTTTTGGAAATTTGATTAAAGTCTTACAGTTTGTACCCCCTAGGCCATCTGTCCTCTTCAATCATTTAGCCTCTATCTACCCCCACTCCATTTCCCAGCTGCCAGCCTGTAGATCAGTCTGCCCTGGCCTGATCTAAATATTCCATTGAATGTCCTCCTGTCTATCTCCCTCTCAGGAGGTGAGTTCCAGATACCTACCACCCTTAGGATCAGATTGTTTTCCCTGAAATCCCCTCTGCTCCTTACTTTAACATGTGTCGCTTAGTCATGGAGCCCTCTAACTAGGGAGAAAGATTTCTTCTTACCTACTCTGCTAATTACAACCTCAAAAACTCTCCTGGATGTTTTCAGAATGATCTCCATTTTATGAATTCACGTTGACTACTTAGCACCTCCCCAGCCAATCACCTCGAGTAGTTTCACGTATTCCTAACGTCAGTTACAATTAACATTCACCAAACTGCCCTCGCTGCTGGTGATCTAATGGATAAATCTGAAATTCCCAAAGGATTTCAAAGTGAAGATGGTGTTGGAATTGTTCATCGATCCTGGGAATCTAGAACCTGGGATTGCCGTCTCAAGGAGATTGGCAGGTCAGGATTGAGATGGGGGGATCTATCTCTGGCTTTGGGTGCTGTGAACCTTTGGGATTGGTCTACATGAAAGATCTCCAGATGCTCAGTTGTTACCAGAAGAAGGTGTGGTTGCTTTGGAGAGGGTGCAGAAAAGGTTTACCAGGATGTTGCCTGGTACGGGGGATTTTAGCTATTAGGAAAGGTTGGATAGACAGGGTTTGTTTTCACTGGAACATAAGAGGTTGGGGGGTGTGGTGGGGGGGCGGGGCTGTGGTGGTGACCCGATACAAGTTTATAGGATTATGAATGACATGGATAGAGTGGGACGTATGAGGCTCTTTCCCCAGGGTGGAGGGATCAATTACTAGAGGACACAGGTTCAAGGTGTGTGTGTGTGTGTTCATGTGCATGTTTGTGTGTGTCACTGTCTATGTGTGCGTGTGTGTGTCCGTCTGTGTGTGTGTGTTTGTGTGCATGTGCATGTCTGTGTGTGCGTGTGTTCATCTGCATGTGTGTCTGTGTGTGCGTGTGTGCATGTGTGTCTGTGTGTCTGTGTGTGTGACTGTCTATGTGTGCGTGTGTGTGTCCGTCTGTGTGTGTGTGTGTGTTTGTGTGCATGTGCATGTCTGTGAACATGTGTGTGTCTGTGTGTGCGTGTGTTCATCTGCATGTGTGTGTCTGTGTGACTGTCTATGTGTGTGCACGCATGCGTGTGTTTGTGCGTGTACGTGTGTGTGTGCACGCAAGCATGTGTGTCTGCGTGTGCACATATGTGTGCGCACACATGCGTGTGTGTTTGTGCATGCACGTGTGTGGACGCGTGTGTGTCTGTGCATGCACGTGTGTGTGTCTGAGTCTGTGTGTCTGTGTGTGTGTTGGATGTGTTGGGTGGGTTGGGGGGGGTTAGGGGATTGGGTGGGGTGGGGCGGTGGGTGGGTTGGGTATATTAGGTGGGTTGGAGGAGTTGGGTGTTTTGGGTGGTTGGGTGTCTTGGGTGAGTTGGATGGGTTGGGTGGATTGGGGTTTGGGGGGGTTGGGTGTGTTGGGTGTGTTGGGGGGTTGGGTGTGTTGGGGGCTTGGGGGGTGTGATGGGTGTGTTGGGGTGTTGGGGGGGTTGGGGGTGTGTGTTGGGTGTTTGGGTGGATTGGGTGTGTTGGGGATTTGGGTGGGTTGGGTGAGTTGGGTTTTGGGTGTGTTGGGTGGGTTGGATGGGTTGGGTGGGTTAGGTGGGTGTGTGTGTGTGTTGGGGGTTGGGTGTGTTGGATGGTTTAGGTGGGTTGGATGTGTGTGTGTGTTGCGTGGGTTGGGTGTGTTGGGGAGTTGGGAGAGTTGGGGGTGTGGGTTGGGTGTGTTGGGAGGGTTGGGTGGGTTGGGAGTATTGGGGGGTTGGGGAGTTGGGGGAGTTGGGGGGGTTTGGGTGTGTTGGGGGGTTGGGGGATTGTGGGGAGTGTGTTGGGGGGTTGGGGAGTTGGGGAAGTTGGGGGTTGGGGGGTTTGGGTGTGTTGGGGGTTTTGGGGTGTTGCGGGGTGGTGTTGGGTGTGTTGTGGGTGTTGGGGTGGTGTGTTGGGGGAGTTGGGGTTTGGGTGTGTTGGGGGTTGGTTGTGTTGGGGGGTTGGGTGTGTGGGGGGTTGGGGGGTCGGGTGTGTTGGGGGGTTGGGGGATTGGTGGGTTGGGTGTGTTGGGTGGTTGGGAGGGTTGGGTGGGTTGGGGGGTTGAGTGTGATGGGGGTTGGGTATGTTAGGTGGGTTTGGGGGATTGGGTGTGTTAGGTGGGTTGGGTGTGTGTGTGTGCTACGTGGGTTGGGTGTGTTGGGGGGGTGGGGGAGTTGGGGGTGTGTGTTGGGGAGGTTGGGGGGTTGGGTGTGTTGGGAGGGTTGGATGGGTTGGGGTTTTGGGGAGTTGGGGGGGTTGGGTGTGTTGGAGGGGTTGGGTTGGTTGTGTGTGTTGGGGGTTGGATGTGTTGGGGGGTTGGGTGTGTTGGGGGGTTGGGAGTGTGTGTTGGTGGGTGTTTGGGGTGTTGGGTGGGTTGGGTTGGTTGGGTGTGTTGGGGCGTTGGGGGATTGGGTGGGTTAGGTTGGTTGGGTGTGTTTGGGGGTTGGGTGTGTTGGGGGTTGGTAGGTTGGGTGTGTTGGGGGGTTGGATGGGTTGTGTTGGGGGTGTGTTGGTTGGTTGAGTGTGTTGAGTGTGTTGGGGGTTTGGGTGTGTTGGGTGTGTTGGGGGGTTGTGTGTGTTGGGGGATTGGGTGTGTTGGGGGGTCAGGTGTGTTGGGTGTTGGGGGTGTTGGGGGGTTGGGTGCGTTGGGGAGTTGGGGGTTGGTGGGTTGGGTGTGTTGGGGGGTTGAGTGTGTTGGGGGGGTTGGGTGTGTTGGGTGGTTTGGGTGGGTTGGGTGTATGTGTGTGCTGCGTTGGTTGGGTGTGTTGGGGGGTTGGGGGAATTGGGTGGTGTGTTGGGGGTTGGGTGTGTTGGGAGGGTTGGGTGGGTTGGGGTGTTGGGGGTTTGGGGGAATTGGGGGTTGGGTGTGTTGGGGTGGTTGGGTGTGTTGGGTGGGTTGGGTTGGTTGGGTGTGTTGGGGGGTTGGGTGTGTTGGGTGTGTTGGGGGATTGGGTGGATTGGGTTGGTTGGGTGTGTTGGGGGGTTGGGGGGTTGAGTGTATTGGGGGGGTTGGGTGTGTTGGGTTGGTTTGGGGGGTTGGGTGTGTTGGGTGGTTTGGGTGGGTTGGGTGTGTGTGTGTGCTGCGTGGGTTGGGTGTGTTGGGGGTTGGGGGAATTGGGTGGTGTGTTGGGGGTGTTGGGTGTGTTGGGGGTGTTGGGTGTGTTGGGGGGTTGGGTGTGTTGGGTGGGTTGGTTGGTTGGGTGTGTTGGGGCGTTGGGTGTGTTGGGGGTTTGGGGGGTGTTGGGGGTGTTGTGTGGGTTGGGTTGGTTGGGTGTGTTGGGGGGTTGGGTGTGTTGGGTATGTTGGAGTGTTGGGGGGCTGGGTGTGTTGGGGGATTGGGTGTGTTGGGTTGGTTGGGTGTGTTGGGGGGTTGGGGGGTTGAGTGTATTGGGTGTTGGGTGTGTTGGGTTGGTTTGGGGGGTTGGGTGTGTTGGGTGGTTTGGGTGGGTTGGGTGTGTGTGTGTGCTGCGTGGGTTGTTGTGTTGGGTGTGTTGGAGGGGTTGTGGGGTTGGGTGTGTTGGGTTGGTTGGGTGTGTTGGGGGGTTGGGTGTGTTAGGGGGTTGGGGGCGTGTGTTGGGGGGTGTTGGGTGGGTTGTGTGGGCTGGGTTGGTTGGGTGTGTTGGGGGGTTGGGTGTGTTGGGTTGGTTTGGGGGGTTGGGTGTGTTGGGTGGTTTGGGTGAGTTGGGTGTGTGTGTGTGCTGCGTGGGTTGGGTGTGTTGTGGGGTTGGGGGAATTGGGTGGTGTGTTGGGGGGGTTGGGTGGGTTGGGGTGTTGGGGGTTTGGGGGAATTGGGGGTGTTGGGTGTGTTAGGGGGTTGGGTGGGTTGGGTTGGTTGGGTGTGTTGGGGGGTTGGGTGTGTTGGGGGGTTGGGGGGGTGTGTTGGAGGGTGTTGGGGGTGTTGTGTGGGTTGGGTTGGTTGGGTGTGTTGGGGGTTGGGTGTGTTGGGTATGTTGGAGTGTTGAGGGTTGGGTGTGTTGGGGGATTGGGTGTGTTGGGTTGGTTGGGTGTGTTGGGGGGTTGGGGGGTTGAGTGTATTGGGGGGTTGGTGTGTTGGGTTGGTTTGGGGGGGTTGGGTGTGTTGGATGGTTTGGGTGGGTTGGGTGTGTGTGTGTGCTGCGTGGGTTGTTGTGTTGGGGGGGTTGGGGGAATTGGGTGGTGTGTTGGGGAGGTTGGGTGTGTTAGGTTGGTTGGGTGTGTTGGGGGGTTGGGTGTGTTGGTGTGTTGGGGTTGGGTGTGTTAGGGGGTTGGGGGCGTGTGTTGGGGTTGTTGTGTGGGTTGGGTTGGTTGGGTGTGTTGGGGGGTTGGGTGTGTTGGGTGCGTTGGGGGGTTGGGTGTGTTGGGGGATTGGGTGGGTTGGGTTGGTTGGGTGTATTGGGGGGTTGGATGTGTTGGGTGTGTTGGGGGTTTGGGTGGGGTGTGTTGGGGGTGTGTTGGGTTGGTTGGGTGTGTTGAGTGTGTTGGGTGTGTTGGGGGGGTTGGTGTGTTGGGGGGGTTGGGTGTGTTGGGGAGTTGGGGGTGTGTGTTGGGGGAGTCTGTTGGGGGGGTTGGGTGTGTTGGGGGTTGGGTGTGTTGGGGGGGTTGGGTGTGTTGGGGGTTGGGTGTGTTGGGGGGGTTGGGTGTGTTGGGGGTTGGGTGTGTTGGGGAGTTGGGGGAGTCTGTTGGGGGGGTTGGGTGTGTTGGGGGTTTGGGTGTGTTGGGGGTTGGGTGTGTTGGGGGTTGGGTGTGTTGGGGGTTGGGTGTGTTGGGGGGGTTGGGTGTGTTGGGGGGTTGGGGTGTATGTCTGTATTCTGAGACTGTGCCCCCTGATTCCGGACTCCCCACCCCGACACAACATCTCCATGTACAGAGTCTATCTAGCCCTGTTAGAATTTGACTCCAGTCAATACAGACTCAGTGAATCTCTGTCTCTGAATGAACACAATAATTGAGCTTCCAGAGATTTTAGTGGAGACCAATCCCAAAGATTCACAGCACTCAAATGTTTCCCCAACTCAATCCTGAACTACCAAGCTCCTTGAGATGATTTAGGACTGAGACAAGGGAACATTTTAGATTAGATTAGATTACATTACAGTGTGGAACAGGCCCTTCGGCCCAACAAGTCCACACCGACCCGCCGAAGCGTAACGCACCCATACGCCTACATTTACCCCTTACCTAACACTACGGGCAATTTAGCATGGCCAATTTACCTGACCTGCACATCTTTGGACTGTGGGAGGAAACCGGAGCACCCGGAGGAAACCCACGCAGACCTGGGGAGAACGTGCAAACTCCACACAGTCAGTCGCCTGAGGCGAGAATTTATCGTAAGGAATTCTCTACCACAGAAAGCTGGGAAGGCTGAGTCACTAAATCTTTTCGAAAAAAGAGATCGATTTATAAAATGCATTTTAAAGACATCTGTCTTTAGCAGAAAATGTGACATTGAGATCGAGGATCAGCCACACAACCACATACTAATCAGTTGTGATTAAAAGAATGAGATGTGATGAAATATGAATTTCTTAAAGGAGGAAGTGGTGGAGGCTGGTACAATTACCCCAGGTTCTACATTCCCAAGATCTGGGAAGAATCCGAACAGATCCCTTAAGAATCTAAAAACCAGAAGAACAGCAGATGCTGTAAATCAGAAAGAAAACAGAAATTGCTGGAAAAGCTCAGTAGGTCTGGCCGCAGACAGAAATCAGAGTTAACGTTTCAGATCAAGTGACCCTTCCTCAGAACTGACAGTAGCTAGCGAAATGTCGGTTTTTGTGCAGAAGATAGGGTGGGGGAAGGGGATAAGGAGTAGATGATAGATGGGGATAGAGCCCAAAGGAGAGAACAGTTGGACAGACAAAGGACTGGATAACGATCTGGTTAGGAGGGTGAATAGCTGTCGGTGGGGACTATTAGTGGCTAACAATGGGTTGTGTGTAATAGGAGACTGGGTTCTGACGAAGGGTCACCGGATCTGAAACATCAACTCGGATTTCTCTCCCCGATTCTGCCAGATTTGCTGAGCTTTTCCAGCAACCTCTGTTCTTGTTTCTGATTTACAGCTCTTTTGGGTTTTTTTGTGATAGCAAGGCCATGTGTGTGCGTGTGTGTGAGCATGCATGTGTGTGGCTATGTCTGTCTGTGTATATATGTGTGTATGTGTGTGTGTGTGTGAGCATGCATGTGTGTGGCTATGTCTGTCTGTGTATAAATGTGTGTATGTGTGTGCGTGTGTGTGAGCATGCATTTGTGTGGCTATGTCTGTCTGTGTATATATGTGTGTGTGTGTGTGAGCATGCATGTGTGTGGCTATGTCTGTCTGTGTATATATGTGTGTATGTGTGTGTGAGCATGCATTTGTGTGGCTATGTCTGTCTGTGTATATATGTGTGTATGTGTGTGTGTGTGTGAGCATGCATGTGTGTGGCTATGTCTGTCTGTGTATATATGTGTGTATGTGTGTGTGTGTGTGAGCATGCATGTGTGTGGCTATGTCTGTCTGTGTATATATGTGTGTATGTGTGTGCGTGTGTGTGAGCATGCATTTGTGTGGCTATGTCTGTCTGTGTATATATGTGTGTATGTGTGTGTGTGTGTGTATGTGAGCATGCATGTGTGTGGCTATGTCTGTCTGTGTATATATGTGTGTATGTGTGCGTGTGTGTGAGCATGCATGTGTGTGGCTATGTCTGTCTGTGTATATATGTGTGTATGTGTGTGTGTGTGTGAGCATGCATGTGTGTGGCTATGTCTGTCTGTGTATATATGTGTGTATGTGTGTGTGTGTATGTGAGCATGCATGTGTGTGGCTATGTCTGTCTGTGTATATATGTGTGTATGTGTGCGTGTGTGTGAGCATGCATGTGTGTGGCTATGTCTGTCTGTGTATATATGTGTGTATGTGTGTGTGTATGTGAGCATGCATGTGTGTGGCTATGTCTGTCTGTGTATATATGTGTGTATGTGTGTGTGTGTGTGTGAGCATGCATGTGTGTGGCTATGTCTGTCTGTGTATATATGTGTGTATGTGTGTGTGCGTGTGTGTGAGCATGCATGTGTGTGGCTATGTCTGTCTGTGTATATATGTGTGTATGTGTGTGTGTGTGTGTGTGAGCATGCATGTGTGTGGCTATGTCTGTCTGTGTATATATGTGTGTATGTGTGTGCGTGTGTGTGAGCATGCATTTGTGTGGCTATGTCTGTCTGTGTATATATGTGTGTATGTGTGTGTGTGTATGTGAGCATGCATGTGTGTGGCTATGTCTGTCTGTGTATATATGTGTGTATGTGTGTGCGTGTGTGTGAGCATGCATTTGTGTGGCTATGTCTGTCTGTGTATATATGTGTGTATGTGTGTGTGTGTATGTGAGCATGCATTTGTGTGGCTATGTCTGTCTGTGTATATATGTGTGTATGTGTGTGTGTGTATGTGAGCATGCATGTGTGTGGCTATGTCTGTCTGTGTATATATGTGTGTATGTGTGCGTGTGTGTGAGCATGCATGTGTGTGGCTATGTCTGTCTGTGTATATATGTGTGTATGTGTGTGCGTGTGTGTGAGCATGCATTTGTGTGGCTATGTCTGTCTGTGTATATATGTGTGTATGTGTGTGTGTGTATGTGAGCATGCATTTGTGTGGCTATGTCTGTCTGTGTATATATGTGTGTATGTGTGTGTGTGTATGTGAGCATGCATTTGTGTGGCTATGTCTGTCTGTGTATATATGTGTGTATGTGTGTGTGTGTATGTGAGCATGCATTTGTGTGGCTATGTCTGTCTGTGTATATATGTGTGTATGTGTGTGTGTGTATGTGAGCATGCATGTGTGTGGCTATGTCTGTCTGTGTATGTATGTGTGTGCGTGTGTGTGAGCATGCATGTGTGTGGCTATGTCTGTCTATGTATATATGTGTGTATGTGTGTGTGTGTATGTGAGCATGCATGTGTGTGGCTATGTCTGTCTGTGTATATATGTGTGTATGTGTGTGTGTGTATGTGAGCATGCATGTGTGTGGCTATGTCTGTCTGTTTATATATGTGTGTATGTGTGTGTGTGTGTTTGAGAGCATGCATGTGTGTGGCTATGTCTGTCTGTGTATATATGTGTGTATGTGTGTGTGTGTGTGAGCATGCATGTGTGTGGCTATGTCTGTCTGTTTATATATGTGTGTATGTGTGTGTGTGTGTTTGAGAGCATGCATTTGTGTGGCTATGTCTGTCTGTGTATATATGTGTGTATGTGTGTGTGAGCATGCATTTGTGTGGCTATGTCTGTCTGTGTATATATGTGTGTATGTGTGTGTGTATGTGAGCATGCATGTGTGTGGCTATGTCTGTCTGTTTATATATGTGTGTATGTGTGTGTGTGTGTTTGAGAGCATGCATGTGTGTGGCTATGTCTGTCTGTGTATATATGTGTGTATGTGTGTGTGTGTGTTTGAGAGCATGCATGTGTGTGGCTATGTCTGTCTGTGTATATATGTGTGTATGTGTGTGTGTGTGTTTGAGAGCATGCATGTGTGTGGCTATGTCTGTCTGTGTATATATGTGTGTATGTGTGTGTGTGTGTTTGAGAGCATGCATGTGTGTGGCTATGTCTGTGTGTGTGTGTGTCTTTGTGTGTGTGTATATGTGTGTGTGTGAGCATGCATGTGTGTGGCTATGTCTGTCTGTGTGTGTGTGTGAGCATGCATGTGTGTAGCTATGTCTGTGTGTGTGTCTGTCTTTGTGTGTGTGTGTGAGCATGCATGTGTGTGGCTATGTCTGTGTGTGTGTGTGTGTGTGTCTTTGTGTGTGTGTGTGTCATTCTTTAAATCTCCAGCAAGCGGTTTGTCTTATAACGTTAATGATGACAAGGCCAGATTCTAGTGGAAGGCTGGGAAGTCAGTCCAGGAATGATGATGGTGGAGGGGTGAATACTAATCCACAGTGGCCCCAGACTATCGTTCTTGGTGGAGAGGGTGGGGTAGCTCCAGTCCCACCACAGCACTCCGCGTGGAGTTTTAAATTCCCTCAGTAAGTCTAGGATTGAAAGGTTAGTCTCTGTGTTAGCGACCACGAGACTGTCCCCAATTGTCGCTGACAAAACCATTAATGACCTTTCAAGGAGAGAAGGCTTCTACGCTGGCCTCCACGTGACTCCAGACCCACAGCAACGTGGCTGATTCTGCCCCTGGCTCAGATGGGTGATGGTGGACCCCCACGAGAGAATATTTCAAAAAGGAAGTGGTGTTGGCAGCAGCCGTCTCACTGCAGGAGCCATCAAGAGAGGACTCGGCATGGAATCAGGCCATTCGGCCTGTCTGTCCTGTGCTGGTGTTTGTGGGCCTTCTCCCATCCTTACTTCGTCCCCTTCCCCCTCACCCCAGCATGGATGTATCCTCCCACCTTGTTGAAATCCAGCTTTATATGCACACTTTTCCCAAAGATCTTAGCTGAAGACTTGACTGGGACTTAAAGAAAAATGACAAAAGTCTTGAAAAATCCAACAGTCAATCAACCGTCAGTAAACCACCAAGGGTCTAACGTTTAGAGAAATAAAAAAGGGGGAGGGTACGGGGGAGAGTCAAGCAGAAGTCTTTAGAAGGGGGTCGATGCGGAGCGGGGTGGTGGGAAAATCTGAAACTGGGCACCAAAATAAAAGAAGATAAATCCAATAGGGAGATTTGGAAAGACTTCTTCAGCCTGAGAGTGGTGAGAATGGATAGCTATCACAGTACAGTGCTCAAGACAAAAAGCATACACATCGACAAATATTTACACACAGTTCTTAGGGCAAAAGGGATCAAAAGGGTATGGGGGAGCAAGCAGGAAAAATTGGATGATCAGTCATGATGTTATTGAATGGTGGAGCAGGTCTGAAGGGCTGAATAGCCTACTTCTGTTCCCATATTCTATGTTTCAGTTCAATAGATAGGAACATTAGGGCAGCACGGTGGCTCAGTGGCTCAGACTGCAGCCTCATGGTGTCAGGGACCCCGGTTCGATTCCACCCTCGGGTGACTGTCTGTGTGGAGTTTACACGTTCTCCTCGTGTCTGTGTGGGTTTCCTCTCATGGTCCAAAGATGTGCAGGTTAGGGTGGATTGGCCATGCTAAATTGCCCCATAGTGTCCAGGGATGTGCAGACTGAGTGGGTTAGCCATGGGAAATGTGGGGTTACAGGAACAGGGTTGATGGGATGCTCTTTGGGGAGGGGTCAATGTGGATTCAATGGGCCGAATGGCTTGCTTCCAAAC